>NW_007377916.1:77264-153744 GCF_000475195.1 Diaphorina citri | reverse complement strand
AGTATTTTGTTTATTTGAAATTTATCCTTGTGCCCCTGTTCCAGGAAGGGATTTTTTTTTTTTGAAACCCATCCAAGTGTATTGTATTGTGAACACCCAAATTAATGTGATTAGGTTGAAATTTCTTCCTCGAATTAATTCCCCCGAGGGAGCTGACTGTTCCGGTTCATTTCTTCCCCCTTTTTTTTCATTAGGGGAAAAATTGATTTTCAGTTGTTGTTGTTGTTTTTTTTTTTTTTTTAAGAACTTGTGGTAATAAAAGGTTAGAAGAAGGTATTATTACTCTTTTGCTTTTGGGATTTTCCAATCAGTTCAGTTGCTGTCAAGAGATTGAAAAAAAAGCCTTAAAAAATCATTTCTTGAGAATAAAAAAAATTAGGGGAAGGGTGTACCTCTTATGACTTCAAGGTGCTCATAATAGGTACTTACTGATATGTACATAATAATTTCACGTATATTTCCTTTCCTCATAAGTAGGTACCTATACCTACCCACATCATTTTTCCCCTGGAAGATACCAATAGGTGGATACTTAGATACTTATCTCCGAAGGACAAAGGTGGATCACTCTATTTTAATTTTATTATCCTTGTCTTTTTTTCCCCCTTTATATTTCAATACTTTGGGGTAATCAGGATTCATTGGGGAGTTAGGGAGTGAGTAATAGTAATATTAAGGTAGGCAGACTCTCTCGTAAATTAATTACAAAGTGTTGATGATTTATGAAGCTTGCGTGCGTATTGTCCAATCCAATGTAGAGAAAGCAGCTTACCCTAATATTTACCTTACTCTATTCACTTACCACTAATCCACTTACTCCCCTGCTTTCCCCTGATTGTCGTCGCTTAATAAACGATAGTGCCTATCATGTTCCACCCAAAAAAAACCTTTTGCTTTTTACTTTCCTTAGTGACAAAACACGTTTTTTACAGTTCCTACCCCAATTTCTCTTCAGTTTGGTGAAAACAGTTGGACAAAATTTTTAGAACCAGGGCTATACCTAAATTACCGGTTGGGTGAAAGAGCTCATGAAGTGAGAATCCTGCCATTAAAGCCTTAAAAAAAAAAAAATGATTCGTGTCTGTTAGCCCCGTAGGTATGACACATTTAAGTGCCTGCCTATAAGAAAACCGCGGATTTCAATCATTCACTAAATCACTACTTTAGGTATTGGGTTTGCCGTTTGCCCTTGAAGGGGAAAAAACAAAAGTAAAGATCGGTGAAATTCACACGAAAAGAACTTCAAAGTTGAAAATGAGCAAGAAAATAAAGAAAACACGTCATACACACATTTCGTACATTGCGTCGTACTACATCATACAATGTAGTAGTACTCATTCTTATGGCTACATAACATAGTATGTACTTATACCTACAGACATATGTGTATATTATGTACATATTAGAATTATACATGATTTCCTCGGAAAGCTTTTTAAAAAGCTCAGTAAGGGGTCGAGATTTTCTCTTGCCTCCTTTATTTGCCTCCTTTGACTCTTTTTTTTCTTCTTCTTCTTCTTCTTCTTCTTCTTCTTCTTCTTCTTTTTTTCCTTTTTCTGATGATGTTGTGGATGAAGAGAGTTGTTTCTCTATTTGTTGTTGGACGTATTTGAGTTTTTTTTTTATTCTGCTAGAAATCCCCGGGGATCTAATGGGAGGGAATGCTGGGATTACATTTGTATAGCCAGGTCGACTGTCGTCGCACAACATAGGTGGAATTTCGTCAAAAATCTCGGCAGTTTTCTCTATTCTCGTTTTCATCTCAATTTTTTTCTTTTTCCCTTTGAGCCCTTGTTTTGTGTAGTTCTTCGATTTATCTGCGTCCTTTTTGTCTCCTGTCCGTATGAAAATTTCCCTGAAAAAAGTACGAAGACTGACTGATTTATAAAGACCTGTAGAGATTGAGGGAGTAAAAAGGACTATTTTTTTTCAGTGTCATGGTCTGTGTGTCCCTCTGTATCTGTGAGGTGTTAATCCAGCCCTGCTTCGCACCAAAACACAACAAAGTATCATTGGTGAATTAGGATCAGGTTCTCTCTGTGTTTCCCTCTGGATTCTGTGGCTACTGTCCAGCCTTGTCTCACACCGAAACATAACAAAGTCTGTGCCTCCCTGTGGACTTTGAGGTGCTAGTCCAGCCCTGCTTCGCACCAAAACACAAAGTTTCATATGGGTGTTTTGAGTGTTCCACCGCCGTTTTTATTTCGTAGCAATGAAACAACTGCTACATTAGACGCATGTGGCCTGTGTCGTAGCATTCCCATCCCGTAGTATGCCTCTCATCATGTTAAGCTCAAGGTCCTAGTCTAGCCTTGCCCTAACACTTCCAAAGGAGGGTGTGTTCTGTGTAGACTGTAGACCTAGATCCTGGTCCAGTCCTGCTTCGCACCAAAACACAATAAAGTGTCATGGGTGTGAATTGGGAATTAGGACCAGGGTCTCTCTGTGTCCCTCGGGATCTGTGAGGTGTTAATGGGGAATCAGACTTTTCAAGCGTACCTAAATAAGCAACAGGTTCCAGGCTCCACACAATACTTCCCATTTAGGTGCTGGGTCAACACGAGAACACCAGAAAGTAACCCGTTGAAATATTTGCAATCGAAAAACGAGTAAATTTTTTTGTCGATGGTGGAATTCGAACCCGGGACCTTCTGCATGGCAAGCAAGCGCGTTACCACTGGACCAACCGTGCCCCCATTGCTCCATTGACTGATTAGTCCACTGTAGTTCTTTTTTTTTTACAACTTCTATCTACACACCTCTAGAACAAAGAAAGCTAGTCTCCGAATGGAGGGTAAAACTCCCGTCACTGAAGACCTTACCACTCTTGACAGTTGTTTACTCGTACGTAGAAAATACATTGCATACAGTGACGTTCAAACCTCTTAAAAAAGATAGGACACCCCTTTAGCATAGGACTTTTGGCAGGATTAAACGAAGAAAAAACCCCTTAAAAAAGATAGGACATCCCTTTAGCATAGGACTTTTGGCAGGATTAAACGAAGAAAAAACCCCTATGAAAAGATAGGACATCCCTTTAGCATAGGACTTTGGCAAGGTTAAACGAAGAAAAAACCCCTTAAAAAAGATAGGACATCCCTTTAGCATAGGACTTTTGGCAGGATTAAACGAACACAAAGGCTATATAAGAAAACGAGCGAACAAATCTGCCCAAGTACTTAACTTATCAATTTGCCTAAGTAACCCCTTCTCTTCCTCCGCCATTAGAAATCGCAAAGGCAGCAAATCTCAGCACAGAAGACGAGAAAAGAGACATTTTAGGCTTTTGCTGCAGACAAATCAGTAGCGAACAGTTCCTCTTCTTTGAAAGCTTTCCAGGGTCACATCCTGGAATAATGCCTCAAAAGTCCTCTAAAATCCCTCTGACACTTCACCGCTCTTTCCGCTAAAAATGACTATCGCAGTCCATAGTCGCTAGATATAACAACTTTAGCCTGGCGCCAATGAGCCTGCTGGCATGTCATATATTATCCTTTTTATTTCCAAGACATCTCTCCCCCCACTCCAGAATGGATACACTCCGAAGCCATTTTGCGAACAGAAAGAATTTTCTGCTGTGCGAAAATGGGGAGAACCCCAGGCACTGAACTTAGACGTGACAGGCAGGACTTGGTTGTGTGAAGATTCCTACGACGACTATTCATGTTTATGATCAACACTGTTCTCATGACATTTTGAACGTTTTTCAGGATACGCTTGAGTACAAACACAAACACGTGATAAGTAAAGTTGATCTTATCGTGTTCTTGTGTACACCGATAGCCTATGCAAATGTCAATTATCTACGCCCATTAGCAATTAGCTTACAGTAATTGTTACTTTATCTTAGGTTCCTTTATCACATTAGTTTTATCTTTGTACCACCTACCTATTGATCGCAAAATTGACTGATTTTACGAGGGAATTTGCTGCAAGAAAAGATGTTCTCTGTAATTGTTAAGCTCAAGGTCCTAGTCTAGCTCTGCTCTAACACTTCCAAAGGAGGGTGTTTTCTGTCTAGACTGTAGACCTAAATCCTGGTCCAGTCCTGCTTCGCACCAAAACACAATAAAGTGTCATGGGTGTGAATTGGGAATTAGGACCACCAGGGTCTCTCTGTGTCCCTCAGGATCTGTGAGGTGTTAATGGGGAATCAGACTTTTCAAGTGTACCTAAATAAGCAACATGTTCCAGGCTCCGTTGTGGGCACCCTGGTGCGATGGTCTATGTTCGCCGTTGTGGCCGCCCACTTAGGCTCGGGGTCTGTCTGTGTCTCCCTGTGGACTGTGAGGTGCTAGACCAGCCCTGCCCCACACCGAAACACAACATGTGAATGCCCAAAGTGTCATGGGTGCGAATTGGGGATTAGGACCAGGGTGTGTCGAACTGTCTCTATCGCCTTCTGGATTCTGAAGGTACTGCTCCAGCCCCTGTCCCGCACCAAAGCACAACAGTTCTCGGAACGTCTGGCTTTCTCCTATCCTGGCTCCCTTCTCTCTTTGCTATCGGGACAATGAGACCTTAGCAGTTACAGTTCCCTCTATCAAACCTCTTGAAGCCAGCGGTAATAGCATGTTGAGTTTAACAGTTCCCAATAGATCACGACCATTTGAGCAATCGCCTGCTGCTGACTTTTCCTAGCTCAAAAAATCCTCGTCACGACTGGCTTACTGGCTTCTTCCTGGCTTCCTTCTCTCCTTGCTTTCGGGATGATAAGACCTTAGCAGTTCAAACCTTTGAAAAAAGTATACGTAGGCACCCTGTAAAGCTTTTCCACATACTGCCCTGGTACCTTCGCCTGATGTATTCTTCGTGTGTTCTGAGTGTTTTTAATGTTGCTTCTCCATTTTCTCCTACCAGTATGGAGTATGGCTCTAATAGAATGTTTATGTTTCCCATGTTGCCATTGCTGTGTTTTCATTAGATTTTCCTCCTCATTATGAGAAGAGTAGAGTCTCATTATTTCGCTCGTTTCCTTTAGAAAACCCCGAGACATGCTTTGTGGCCTCATTTAAAACGGATAAAACGGCCCGGAAAGTTTACTCAAGTAACGAGGAGAGTGGAAAGTTTAACTTGAACTTTTTTTAGAGGTTTGATAGAGAGAACTCAAAAAACGGCTTTTGAGCCACTTTTACCACATATAGTAGATTGGCTTGAAAGTGTTAAAAGTGAACAGCCAATCCGAGGCAGCCAATTCACAAAATTGACGTCTTCTCTTCCCGAGGATTCATCTATTGGAGCAACGTAGTGTCCACGAATGAGGTCAAACAATCTCACCATAGCCATGAACTCTCAACTGTTTTGTTCATAGCTTTCATGACACCTGTGCAAATTCTTCGTCACACCACATTCCAGCATTTTCCATTTCGCATTCCAGTTCCAGCATTTTCCAGTTTCCCACACAAAATTAGCTTTTCCAGGGGCAGTGGTGTGTGTTGAAAACTTGGAGACCATTGGAAAAAGTTTTCCTCTAGAAATAAAAAAAAAAACTGTTTTTGTGTTTTACCAAATTCCAATTTTCAAAAATCGCCCTGTGCATACTTTCTCAGGGCCCCCCAAGGATTCGGCTGAGGGCCCCCCTAGGTCAAAATAGATTGACGGGGAGATGGAAGCTCCAAATTGAAGGCATTTTGGGGCACCTAAATATATCCCTGCGGTCCCTGAATGCTCAGGAGCGGGCTGGGCTGGCTTTCTAGCTACAGTTCCATCACACTCAGGGCCTTCGATTTCGCTTTTTACTTTCCTTATCCTGTTTTTAGCGCCAAAATACGTTTTTGTTCAAACTCCCGGGGCGGACCCAAAGGCATCTAGTATAGGGAACATGGGTTTAGCTTTCCTTTATGAAAACCCCACGACACGCCTCTGCATCCAGACAGCTTAAAAAAACGGGAATGAAAATGAAATTTCCATGCCTCACTGACACTTCCCTAGGGACATCTAGGTCCCGGGATCAAGTAGGGAATACGAATAAGAACTTGAGTGAAACTTTTAAGAAACATTAAGCACACTCCACGATACGTGCCTCCGATAGGAGACTAAATTACGAAATTTACAATACAGGGTGCCACCCAAAGTGGAACTGGCTTACAGGATGGCACAAGTATCTTCAAAAGCTCCAAACTTGAGTTGGAGCTTTTGAGAACAGTATGGATTGGCTTTTGAATCCGATACATATTGTCTCAATACTTCAAACTCGACCCTCCCCGAAAAACACCCATTTAAGTTTGGACACCAAAAAAAGGTGTCCAAAATTTAGTGGTTTAATGATTAGGTATTAAACAATTTGACCAAACTTATTTAATATTTAGAAAATAATTAAATACAAATGGTAAAATGGTAACATAAATTAAAGAATAATAAATTGATGTTTGATCAAGGTTGAGGTTAATGCCTAGGGCATTCTTCATGATTAGTGCGGGGCAGGGCCGTATTTCTGGGGCCCATGGGGTCTTCATTGGAGAGGAGTTTTTGTAAAAATTAAAATTTACAATGTGAAAATTCAAAAAGACGTTCGACGTTTAACACTGTACCCTGTAAGCAAGAAGCTTGGCTTTTTAACCTACCTAAAAATTCATTCCATTCTTACCTCCAACCTTTTAAAAGTCTTCCCATTTGTATGCAGAAAGTGTGCCAACAGGGAAAGCAACATAGAGAGCGGTATATTTAATCAACAATAGCAACATGTACAATACAAAGTAGAACAGTATAGAACCAATGGTATATGTGTACGTAGATAATACCATAAGACGCTATACCATGGCATAGTCTACTGGTCTCCGCGTAAAAGGAGCATTAGATTTTTTTATTTTTATTTATTTATTTTTTTTAAAGAGATTTTGTACTGAGATCTTACTGTCTCGAAATCGAAAAGAAAAGGCCAGGATAGGAGAGCCAGCCGTTCCGAGAACGAACCATAATAACCATACATATCTGTTTCTCTTTCCTTTTACAGATCCACTTTATTGACGGACTGTGTATTTTTTTTTCTTTTTTTTTTAGAGTGCTAGCGCTATCAGTGGTTATGGAGTTATGGTTATATTCAAGCACTAATCAAAAGAGAGGATAGAGGAGGAAGAGAGAGAGAGAGAGAGAGAGAGAGAGAGAGAGAGAGAGAGAGAGAGAGAGAGGGGGGGGGGGGGGGGGGGGGGGGGGAGAGAGAGGAGTATGTCTGTCCTTGTCACTTCAAGAATACATTTTGCACAATTTTGCTGCCACCCATTTTGTCACTCATCTGCCAAGTTCACCTGATATTTATCTCTCTCTCTCTCCTCTCTTTTCTTTCTCTCTTGTCCTTCCTCTTATATCTCTCTCTCTCTCTCTCTCTCTCTCTCTTATCGTTTTCTCTTTTCCTGTTATCTCTTTCCTCCCGCCCGCATCAATAATCATTTCTCTTTTAAATACATCTTGTTGTGTTCTTTGCTTTCTGTTTTCTCTCTGCTAGCTCCATACCCTCTTCTTTTATCCCTCTCCCTTCTTTCCTTTCTCTCGCTCTTACGCCCTTTCTCTCTCTCTCGCGCGCGCACTCTCCCTTTCTCTCCCTAGCAAAGGCTTTAAATCTCTGACACAAGAGAGTGGTAAGTGTACTTGTTGTCTGTAGTTTCCATTTCATTTGCATCTAATGGTCATTAGCAGATTACGAGAGAAGGGAGGAGGAGGAGGAGGAGGAGGAGAAGAAGAATGAGGAGGCGGAAGAGAAGAAGGAGGCAAAGTAGGAGAAAGAGAAGTGGGAGTTACAAAAAGGAGGGAGGAAAAGAGAGAAGATGGAAGAAAGGAGGAGAAGGGTAAGGTGAAGAAGGAAGGAGGGGTAGGAGGCGAGAAGGAGAAGGAAGTGGAGGACGAACGGAAGGAGGAAAATGAAGAGTAGGAGAAAGAGAAAATGGAAATATCTTTCGAGGGTAGGAGAATAAGAAGGTAAGGGTGGGAGGAAGAGACTATTCCATACCTCGGCTGGGATTGAACCCACGCCCTCCTGTTTACCAGGCGAGCGCCTTGACCACTACACCACCGAGGCAGGTACCTAGCTATAAGGCAGGCGCACTACCTTTCATGCTAACCAGACTGACACTTGCTATGGTCTTTAATGACGGCCGACGATGGTTTTGACCCTCCATTCGGCGACAAGTAGTGGGAGAAAAAGGGCGCTCGCAAAAATTCGACCCTGGACGGATTTGAAACACGATTTCGGGTCGGAGACAAATGGAGTGTATCCATTCTGGAGTGGGGGGGTTGTTCTCGTCTATGATAATAATAACTATACCCTAATTAATTTTCAGCATAATCGTCTGTATCCACCACCCTGTTTTGTGTTTTTATCCCAAATGCTCTCGCTGTAATTTTATCTTTTTAATTACACTCGTTTTTCTTCTCCTCTTCTTCCTCTCTTCTCCTTCTTCACCTTTTTATCTATTCCTCTTTCCCCTTTTCTTTCCCCCTTATTATCTCTTCGTCTTTCCTTACTTCTCCTCTGACACCAAAAAAAGGTGTCCAAAATTTAGTGGTTTCATGATTAGGTATTAAACAATTTGACCAAACTTATTTAATATTTAGAAAATAATTAAATACAAATGGTAAAATGGTAACATAAATTAAAGAATAATAAATTGATGTTTGATCAAGGTTGAGGTTAATGCCTAGGGCATTCTTCATGATTAGTGCGGGGCAGGGCCGTATTTCTGGGGCCCATGGGGTCTTCATTGGAGAGGAGTTTTTGTAAAAATTAAAATTTACAATGTGAAAATTCAAAAAGACGTTCGACGTTTAACACTGTACCCTGTAAGCAAGAAGCTTGGCTTTTTAACCTACCTAAAAATTCATTCCATTCTTACCTCCAACCTTTTAAAAGTCTTCCCATTTGTATGCAGAAAGTGTGCCAACAGGGAAAGCAACATAGAGAGCGGTATATTTAATCAACAATAGCAACATGTACAATACAAAGTAGAACAGTATAGAACCAATGGTATATGTGTACGTAGATAATACCATAAGACGCTATACCATGGCATAGTCTACTGGTCTCCGCGTAAAAGGAGCATTAGATTTTTTTATTTTTATTTATTTATTTTTTTTAGAGAGATAGATTCATAGGTGAAGAGCAGAAGAACAAGGAGGAAGGACGGTGGAGGAAGAGAAGAAGGAGAAGGTCGAAAAGATACAAGGCACATGGGAAAGATTGGGGAGTAGAAGAAAAGGGGAGAGAGAAAACACTGAAAGGAGGTGATGGTAAAGGGATGGATGGAAAAAGAGGAGAGAAGGAAGAGAAAGAGGAAGAATGCTAAGTTCAAGCAGAGGAACAGAGGAGGTGATAGAGAAAGGATAAATAAAAAGAGAGGAGAAAGAGGAAGCAAAGGAAGTAGGAGAAGAGGAAGAGAGAAAATGATGGGAAAGGGACGGATAGAAAAAGAAAAGGAGAGAGAAGAGGACGAGTTAGAGATGAGGCTAAAATAGTATGATGAGCAAAAAATCTCTTTTTATCTCCTCCTCTCCCTCCTTCTTCTCCTACTCCCTCTCCCTCTTCAGCGCGAAACATAGTTGGATTTTTGCCAGAGAAAATCCCTTTTTTTCCTTTTCGCCCTTTCTCCCTTTTTCTCTCTCCCCATTTCTTCCCTTCTCTTCCTCACACTCTGTTCTCTTCTTTGCTCCTTATCCAGATCCACGAATTCATTTGAAAATTGGATGCCGGATTGCTGGCCTCGTGAGATTTTTCCAACACCCGCGATCCTTTTTCAATTGACTCCACACAACCACATACACAATAGACATATTCATTATTCGATTTTGGTTATTTCTCGTAAAAATCGAACACCCCTCCGCCCCTTGGTTTTTTGACACTTTTTCATCTTTTCGTCGTGTTGGGTGAAACATGTATAGCGCTTCTTGGGATCGCCGCCACCACCATAGCGACATATCACATCAATTCTATTTATACTCGGGAATAATAATCTGTGCCTGTGCATGTTGTGATATCTTGCCGACCAGGCGCGGACTCGAAATTCCATGTTTTTCGCAAATTCTCAACTAGAGAGATAGAAAAACCATCAATATCAATAGATTTACAGGGCCGGATTCGAAATTCTGTTTTCTCAAATTCTCAACCAAAGAGATAGAAGGAATAACAATAAATAAATTCATTGACGGACTTTCCAAAATTTGGTTAGGCGAATCGACAAATTGACTTAGCATAAATTTCAAGCACAATTGTCCAAAACCTATAGGTGTAGTTTAAAATTCCGTGGCGATAGCATTTTATGATTTGACTTGGACGATAAGATTTTATGATTTGACTTGGATTCGAACCACCAATCTCCAAGGGCGCCGCGCTAACCACAAAACCTCTGAGGCTGGCAGCTGATATCAGTAGCTCAAAATTAAAACCAAGTGTCTCAAGTGATAATAAAAAATCGATTCTGATTCTATCTAATTTATACCGAAACACGCCTCTCAATATCTCAGCCTTGAACGCAGAATCAATGCAACACAATATCTTATGCGGCAAATTAATGTATTTAGAGGTACATAACAATTAACAATATGTACAAAATACACTGAGAAAAAAAAAATGGTGACAGGGTGCCACAAGTTTAGGGTGGAAGAACTCTATTATTGGGTTACTTCCCCTAATTTAGGCTGTTGGAATGCTATACATATTATAGTGTCGAGACTTCTACCCTCTTCCCATTAATCACGATATAGAGTTCAATATTAGAGTGCCGGAACCCAGTCACCCGATTGGGCTGCCGGCACCCTAGTTTTTTTCTCAGTCTATGAAATGACTATTCATGTTTATGATCAACACTGTTCTCATGACATTTTGAACGTTTTTCAGGATACGCTTGAGTACAAACACAAACACGTGATACGTAAAGTTGATTTTATCGTGTTCTTGTGTACACCGATAGCCTATGCAAATGTTACTTATCTACGCCCATTGGCAATTAGCTTACAGTAATTGTTACTTTATCTGTAGGTTCCTTTATCACATTAGTTTTATCTTTGTACCACCTACCTATTGATCGCAAAATTGACTGATTTTACAAGGGACTTTGCTGCAAGTATCACATTAGTTTTATCTTTGTACCACCTACCTATTGATCGCAAAATTGACTGATTTTACGAGGGACTTTGCTGCAAGAAAAGATGTTCTCTGTAATTGTTAAGCTCATAACTTTCTCTCTCTCTCTTATCGTTTTCTCTTTTCCTGTTATCTCTTTCCTCCCGCCCGCATCAATAATCATTTCTCTTTTAAATACCTCTTGTTGTCTTCTTTGCTTTCTGTTTTCTCTCTGCTAGCTTCACACCTTCTTCTTTTATCCCTCTCCCTTCTTTCCTTTCTCTCGCTCTTACGCCCTTTCTCTCTCTCGCGCGCGCGCTCTCCCTTTCTCTCCCTAGCAAAGGCTTTAAATCTCTAACACAAGAGAGTGGTAAGTGTACTTGTTGTTTGTAGTTTCCATTTCATTTGCATCAAATGGTCATTAGCAGATTACGAGAGAAAGGAGAAGGAGGAGAAGAAGAATGAGGAGGCGGAAGAGAAGAAGGAGGCAAAGTAGGAGAAAGAGAAGTGGGAGTTACAAAAAGGAGGGAGGAAAAGAGAGAAGGTGAAGAAGGAAGGAGGGGTAGGAGGCAAGAAGGAGAAGGAAGTGGAGGACGAACGGAAGGAGGAAAATGAAGAGGAGGAGAAAGAGAAAATGGAAATATCTTTCGAGGGTAGGAGAATAAGAAGGTAAGGGTGGGAGGAATAGGGACTCTACTAAAGGGTAATAATCCTGCAGGTAAATGATGGCGTAGCACTACTTAAAATAATCCTGAAAATGGGGACACAATAACTGTGAGTGAGAGAGATAAAATGGGCCATAGGAAGGTGGGAAGACCATTTCAGGTTGTGGTTATGTACCGGGGTGAGATGGGCAAGGTTGGTGAACTAGCCTTGTTTTTAAGTTACCACTCCCATGCCAAACTGTAGAAATAATATCCTGTCTCAACTAGTCCTGTCTCATCCCAACCCGGTACATAACCACAACTTCATACCTTCATAGGTCCACAAGCGTGCCGGGAGGAGCGCGAAAGAACGAAACGACGCGACGCGACATTCAAAGCCAGCCTAGTTACCTTGGAAGGTAGTGCGCCTGCCTTGTAAGAGCTAGATCGCCGGTTCGATTTTCTCCCGGGGCGGACCCAAACAAGATAAGTTCCCTTCACGGAACGTCAGGCTTTCTCCTTTGCTGTCCTTGTTTCTACGATATCAGGACGGTAATACCCATGCGCGTAAAAGCAAGTGCCTGTCTGCTTGTTCCACGGATTGGTTTTGACCAGTTTAGTAAAACAATGTAAGAAAACCATGTACATATATTGACAAACACGGCCAAATTTGTAAGCACCCCAAAAAATTTCCAAGTTTTCTCACCTTGTTTCCTTCCACCGAACTACTCGCCTCACATCAACCTCACCCAGACTGAGTGGGCATGGAAAAGCCAGCAGCACGCGATTGCCCAGATGATCACCAACCAACGGAGACAGCCTAGTCAGCTTGGAGGGTAGCCTGTCTGCCCTGTAAGCGTTAGGTCGCTAGTGCAATTTCCGCCCAGCAACGGTTTATCCTAAACAGATAATGTTCGTTCTCGGAAGAGAAGAAGAATGAGGAGGCGGAAGAGAAGAAGGAGGCAAAGTAGGAGAAAGAGAAGTGGGAGTTACAAAAAGGAGGGAGGAAAAGAGGGAAGATGGAAGAAAGGAGGAGAAGGGTAGAAATACCGAATTATTGCAATCCTGTGCTCAGCACTTGCTCAACTGCAAAGGATATCCTTATATTTGTTCATAAATACGGGTGTAAGACATCAGAGTTGTTCTCGTTACTATGATAATAATAACAGAACTACCCTAATTAATTTTCAGCATAATCGTCTGTATCCACCACCCTGTTTTGTGTTTTCATCCCAAATGCTCTCGCTGTAATTTTATCTTTTTAATTACACTCGTTTTTCTTCTCCTCTTCTTTCCTTCTTCACCTTTTTATCTATTCCTCTTTCCCCTTTTCTTTCTCCCTTATTATCTCTTCCTCTTCCCTTACTTCTCCTCCTCTTCCTCAACTTCGCAATCTATTACCTATTCCTCTTTCCTTTCTTCTCCTCCTCCCTTATTATGGCCTCAACTTCGCAACCTATTACCTATTCCTCTTTCCTTTCTTCTCCTCCTCCCTTATTATGCCTTTCCCTTTCTTCTTGTCTCTTTCACCTCCTCTTTTCCAAATTCTCTTCCTCTTCCCTTACTTCTCCTCCTCTTCCTCAACTTCGCAACCTATTACCTATTCCTCTTTCCTTTCTTCTCCTCCTCCCTTATTATATATCTTTCCCTTTTCCCTTTCATCTTGTCTCTTTCACCTCCTTCCTCTTTTCCAAATTCTCTCATCTTCCTATTCTAATCTTCCTTCTCGTCCTTGCATACTCTTTTTTTTTCCTCTTCTCCTCCTTCTCCCTTGTAATGTCTTTCCACTCTTCTCTTCTACTTGCTTTCCTCTTCTCCAAATTCTCTCTTCTTATGTCTTGCTCTTCCTTTCCTCTTCTCTGTTCTGACCCCACATTTTCCTCCCTCGTAAATTTTTCTACCTTCCTAACCTACTCCCTTGTCTGTCCCTCCCTCTCCCCTAGACTGAATTGCCCCCCTCTACCTTTCTCTCCCTCCCTCTCTCTCCTCCCCCAGAGGAAATATGTTCCCGTGTTTTTTGTCCCGTAATAACCAATTTCAGAAAATTTTGTAGAAAGCGGCGGATTTATTTTTTTCAAAATTTATAGCATTTTTTTTTTTCTTCAAATTTTCATTTTAATTAACTTGAATTTTTACTGCACCAGGTAGGTAAATATTGTTCGAGACGAGATTATTTCGGATTTTTTTTACCTTTTTTTTAAAAAATTTCCTCCCCCCCTTTTTTTTTTTTTTTTTTTTTTTTTTTTTTTTTTAAGAAAAGGGTCTCTTCTTTTCTTCTTCTTCTTCTTCTTCTTCTTCTTCTTCTTCTTCTTCTTCTTCTTCTTACGTAAGAGACATTTTGCTGAAAATGATGTCACTTGAAAAAAAAAGCCCACGTATTTTTTACGTAACTTACCTTTCTGCCATGAAGCCTTGTGTAAGGTTTTCTCTCACACAAGTTCTGCCTTCTCCAAGATTTTCACTCCTGCCTCCTCTCAAAGTTTTTTTTTTTTCTCTCTCTCCAGGCCTGGCTTTTTGTTTGGAAGGGGGTTGGCGGTAATGCCTGACCTCTTGCCTCAGATCGGTTATAACTCAGATCTCCCCTGGCTCTGGGAGGGATGTCGAGGGTTAGGTAGCATGGAAAAATGTGGCAGGTATTATTGAGGGAGGCATTTAGAGCGATTGGAAAAACAGCGGGGAATCAAAATTAACTAACTGCTCTCGGAAATACTACAATTCAGATGTAGAGAGACAGAGGGGAGAGGAAAGGAGGAGGGAGAAGAGAGAGAACTCATTACAGCTAAAAGGAAATGTCCATATTTCCCCCATGATATTTCTTTTTCTTTTCACTTCTCCTCTTCCTGATTCTTCTCCACTCCCCCTTCCTTCCTTTTACTCCTCTTCCTTCCCACCTTCTCCTCTTTCTCTTCCTTCCTCCTTCTCACACCCTCTCTTGTCGTCCTTTTTCTCATCCCCTCCCAATACATTGTGTATGTCTTGATCGTAGAAAATGGAAAATGTGTGTAATGTACGAAATTAGAAACGTATACATGTAGGTTTGTAATATTTGCCTTCGTTCAATCAAAAAGAGAGTTTTTTTTTCGCTGGATTTTGTAGGATTTCCCCCCGGTTTCACCAATATTTTTTCAGTCCTTAGCTGGCCTGTTAAGCTAACAGCCTGTTCATTCCCATTTGATTTGTATGTGTAGGCTTCACAGGGCTGTAAAGCTAACAGCTTGTTAAGTTCCATTTGATTTGTATGTATAGACTTAACAGGGCTGTTAGAGGTGTGTTAAGCTAACAGTCTATTAGAGGCTAAAAAGAAGGTTGGTGAGATCCAACATTACAGCTTGAACCCCCACTAGACTATAAGACCTACGCCACTGCCGTTGTACATGTACGTCAATTAAGGCTTTCTTTTTCCCCATTAAACTCGCAGTTTGGGAGCTTGCTTTCTCGGATTCAATTTATTTCACTATACATTTTGTTAGGATAGTTACCTAAATAAAAACATTTCTTTCCTTCCTGTCTTTACTGGGTGGATTCCACAGATTCCTGGGGGTTTTGGGCCAATTTATTACGTGTTTGATAGCGGTTTAACGTCCCTGTATAACTCCTCAGTTCGATACTGTATATCTCCTAAGGTCTTTAGTGACGGGGTTTTACCCTCCATTCGGCAACGAACTACTCGCCTCACATCAACCTCACCCAGACTGAGTGGGCATGGAAAAGCCAGCAGCACGCGATTGCCCAGATGATCACCAACCATCGGAGACAGCCTAGTTAGCTTGGAGGGTAGCCCCCTTCCACGCTAAGAGTAAACTCTGACCCGAAACAGACCTGTAGGAGCCTCACCAACATGAAAATAAACGACCTGTCAATTTACACACATACAAGGAAAACGTGTTAACCTTTAAACCTGTTAAGTTCTGTGGTTTTTTTGTGAAACACAACCCCCCTCGAAACAATTTTTTTGGAACTCTCCCCTCCTCCCAGTGACTAACCCCCTTGCTTATCCTTCCGAGATCTCAATAATCCTAAAATCCAATGTTTACCTACCATGCTGGCACCGGTCGCTATGCGCATTTATATGTCATAGCTACTTATTTTCCTCTCGAGGCTGAGTGGGCCCCGCAACAGCCAGTCACGGAATCAAATGTTCTCGGAACGTCTGGCTTTCTCCTATCCTGGCTCCCTTCTCTCTTTGCTATCGGGACAATGAGACCTTAGCAGTTACAGTTCCCTCCATCAAACCTCTTGAAGCCAGCGGTAATAGCACGTTGAGTTTAACAGTTCCCAATAGATCACGACCATTTGAGCAATCGCCTGGTGCTAACTTTTCCTAGCTCAAAAAATCCTCGTCACGACTGGCTTACTGGCGTCTTCCTGGCTTCCTTCTCTCCTTGCTTTCGGGGTGATAAGACCTTAGCAGTTCAAACCTTTGAAAAAAGTTAACGTCTGGCTTTCTCCTATCCTGGCTCCCTTCTCTCTTTGCTATCGGGACAATGAGACCTTGGCAGTTACAGTTCCCTGATAGAGGGAAGTTCCCTCTATCAAACCTCTTGAAGCCAGCGGTAATAGCACGTTGAGTTCAACAGTTCCCAATAGATCACGACCATTTGAGCAATCGCCTGCTGCTGACTTTTCCTAGCTCCAAAAATCCTCGTCACGACTGGCTTACTGGCTTCTTCCTGGCTTCCTTCTCTCCTTGCTTTCGGGATGATAAGACCTTAGCAGTTCAAACCTTTGAAAAAAGTGTACGTATAAATTTCTTGACCCCGCCGGGAATCGAACCCGGGTCTCCCGCGTGCAAGGCGAGCGCAGTGACCACTACGCCATGGGAGCTGACTCGAAAATTGAAATTGCTTAATGGGGTTTACAAAACGGGCAGGGCTGGCTGGCTGGCTCGAAAATGTGTCATGCCGGGCCTGCCCTACTTCGTAACTCGTAAAAAAGGGGGGGGATTATAACAATTTAGGGGAAAACCCCCTCCAGGTAAAGGACTCGGAAAAAGTGGAAACCCACCTGCCCTGTATTATGACGAAAGAGATTTAGAAGAGGTAGAAGAAAGAGAGGAGAAGCCGAAGAAAAAGAAAAGATGGATAGAATTTTCCTCTTTTTCTTTTAAGTTGATTTTTCTAAACATTTTCCTCTCTGTTCGTCTCTGGTTCTCCTCCTTCTCTCTCCCTCCTTTTTAGCCTCCCTATATCTCTCTTTCTCATCCCCCTTTCGTCTCTCTGTGTATTTTTCTTTCTTCCTCTTAGGGAAAGGGAAGAGAGGAGGGAGGGGGGGACTATTATTTTGGAGTATGGCTCTAATAGAATGTTTATGTTTCCCATGTTGCCATTGCTGTGTTTTCATTAGATTTTCCTCCTCATTATGAGAAGAGTGGAGTCTCATTATTTCCCTCGTTTCCTTTAGAAAACCCCGAGACATGCTTTGTGGCCTCGTTTAAAACGGCCCGGAAAGTTTACTCAAGCAACGAGGAGAGTGGAAAGTTTAACTTGAACTTTTTTAGAGGTCTGATAGTGGGAACTCTAACAACTGAGGTCTGATCGTCCCGAAATCGTAGAAAGAAGGACAGCAAAGGAGAAAGCCAGAGGTGGGAATCGAACCCGCGACCTAGCGCTTAAGACATTCTTTGTGGCCTCATTTAAAACGTATAAAACGGCCCGGAAAGTTTACTCAAGTAACGAGGATAGTGGAAAGTTTAACTTGAACTTTTTTAGAGGTTTGATAGAGGGAACTCTAAAATAATGACAGGTAATAATAAATAAAAAATCTTTGCGGATTCGAGTCTGTGGGAATAGGTCACATCTTCCCACGCCTTTTGCGCAACTTTTACCACATAGATTGGCTTGAAAGTATTAAAAATGGACAACCATTCCGAGGCAGCCAATTCACAAAATTGATGTCGTCTCTTCCCGAGGATTCATCTATTGGAACAACGTATAGTGTCCACGAATGAGGTCAAACAATCTCACCATAGCCATCATGAACTCTCAACTGTTTTGTTCATAGCTTTCATGACACCTGTGCAAATTCTTCGTCACACCACATTCCAGCATTTTCCATTTCGCATTCCAGTTCCAGCATTTTCCAGTTTCCCACACAAGACTGAAAATTAGCTTTTCCAGGGGCAGTGGTGTATGTGGAAAACTTGGAGACCAGTGGAAAAAGTTTTTTTCCGAGAAAAAAAAGTGTTTTTGTGTTTTACCAAATTCAGTTTAGAGGAAAACCCCCTCCAGGTAAAGGACTCGGAAAAAGTGGAAACCCACCTGCCCTGTATTATGACGAAAGAGATTTAGAAGATGAAGAAGAAAGAGAGGAGAAGCCGAAGAAAAAGAAAAGAAGGATATAGAATTTTCCTCTTTTTAAGTTGATTTTTCTAAACATTTTTCTCTCTGTTCGTCTCTGGTTCTCCTCCTTCTCTCTCCCTCCTTTTTAGCCTCCCTATATCTCATCCCCTTTTCGTCTCTCTGTGTATTTTTCTTTCTTCCTCTTAGGGAAGGGGAAGAGAGGAGGGAGGGGGACTATTATTTTCAGTGTTGCCAGAGCTGCACAAAAGAGGAAAATGGAATTAATATAAAAACAAAAGAAAAGCTTTCCTTTCCGTGCTCAAAACACCGTTAGTAGAAAGAGGAGAAGAAAAAGAGGGGAAGGAAGAGAAAGAGAGGGAGGAGAGGGTGGAAGCCCTTCAGGCTTGTACCTATATAAAAGAGAGGAGAGGGGGGGAGGGAAGACGTAAGGAAGAACTAAATAGAGGGAGGAAGAAGGAAAGATGTAAGGAAGAAGTTAAGGGAGGAAGGGGTAAGAAGAATGAAGATGAGAGAGAAAGACAGAGAAACGTTAAGTAAAGTAAGCTAGATAAAGAGAGAGAAATGGGATGCGTGAGAGAGAAAGACAGAGAAACGTTAAGTAAAGTTAGCTAGATAAAGAGAGAGAAATGGGATGTGTGTGAGAGAGAGAGAGAGAGAGAGAAAAAGTTGCAAATGATGATAGGTGGAAGTTGCAGTTCCTTTCTTTATTTAAGACCTCTCTTCCTCTTTCTCTTCTGATCTCATTCTCTCTTCTTCCTTCAATTTCCTTTTTTTATTTATTTTTGTTTTTCTCTCTCTCTCTCTCTCTCTCTCTCTCTCTCTCTCTCTCTCTCTCTCTCTCTCTCTCTCTCTAATTAACTGCTTTCTCCCTTTCTATTTCTCTCTCTCTCTCTCTCCCTCCTTCCATCTCTCTCTCTCTCCTTCTATCTATTTATCTACCTCTCTTCCTCCTTTACTAGCTCTATCTATAGATCGGAAGATACCCCCCCCGTGAGTTGAGTTTTTGCGGCCCGCCAACTCTCTACCTTTGTCTCTTGCGGCCCTCGGGTGCCCTAAGGTTGGACAACCCTGATCTAGGTGGAGTTTCGTACCCATCAATCTTTTTCTTTATTTTATATTCGAGAGAAATAAAGTTAAAATCTGAAAGGTTTTAATGGAAGGGAGAGAGAGAAGAAGGAAGAGAGAGAGTGAGGAAATAGGGAGAAACAATTTTTCTCAAGGACTTTCTTTCGGGGAAAAAAATAAATAAATAAAAAACAAATTATTAAAAGAAAGGCGTACTACATACAATGGCCGGAAGAACGAAGAACTTCTCAGACTACGATACAAACTAACATCATCACACAAATTGTCATCATCGCTACCACCATCTTCGTCTCACTATATTGAATTTTACGGAAAATTAAAATTCAAAACCATATTAAAGGAACAACAAAAATAAGAGAAGGAAGAAGAATAGAAAGTAAAAAAAAAAAACCTTCTGTAATTCAGTAAAGGGTTAAACATACTCAAAGCCCATACGAGGGTTAATACTAACAGGTTAAGGTAGGTATACACACGGTACAGGCATACAAGCAAGCTTGAGCCCAAATCAATACTTTCTACGCGAGACAGAGAAATTTCGTCCCCTCCCCTCCTTCCCTTTTTTACCTCCCCTATTTTGTTTACCTCTCCTTCTGTCTTCTCATCTTTTTTTACCTCCTTCTCCTCTATCTATTCCTTCCTTGTTTTCCCCCTTCTTTGTCCTCATCCTTCTTTACCCCCCCGTGAGTTGAGTTTTTGCGGCCCGCCAACTCTCTACCTTTGTCTCTTGCGGCCCTCGGGTGCCCTAAGGTTGGACAACCCTGATCTAGGTGGAGTTTCGTACCCATCAATCTTTTTCTTTATTTTATATTCGAGAGAAATAAAGTTAAAATCTGAAAGGTTTTAATGGAAGGGAGAGAGAGAAGAAGGAAGAGAGAGAGTGAGGAAATAGGGAGAAACAATTTTTCTCAAGGACTTTCTTTCGGGGAAAAAAATAAATAAATAAAAAACAAATTATTAAAAGAAAGGCGTACTACATACAATGGCCGGAAGAACGAAGAACTTCTCAGACTACGATACAAACTAACATCATCACACAAATTGTCATCATCGCTACCACCATCTTCGTCTCACTATATTGAATTTTACGGAAAATTAAAATTCAAAACCATATTAAAGGAACAACAAAAATAAGAGAAGGAAGAAGAATAGAAAGTAAAAAAAAAAAACCTTCTGTAATTCAGTAAAGGGTTAAACATACTCAAAGCCCATACGAGGGTTAATACTAACAGGTTAAGGTAGGTATACACACGGTACAGGCATACAAGCAAGCTTGAGCCCAAATCAATACTTTCTACGCGAGACAGAGAAATTTCGTCCCCTCCCCTCCTTCCCTTTTTTACCTCCCCTATTTTGTTTACCTCTCCTTCTGTCTTCTCATCTTTTTTTACCTCCTTCTCCTCTATCTATTCCTTCCTTGTTTTCCCCCTTCTTTGTCCTCATCCTTCTTTACCTCTCCCTCCTTTGTTTACCTCCCTCTCCTCTATATCTCTTCCTTCCTTGTTTTCTTCCTCCTTCGTTATTCTCATACTTCTTCCCTTTTTTTACCTCTCCTCCTGTCTTCTCATCCTTTTTTACCTCTTCTCCTTTATCTCTTTCTTCCTTGTTTTCCCGTTCTATATCCTCATCCTTCTTTACATCTCCCTCCTTTGTTTTCTCCCTCTCCTCTATCTCTTTCTTCCTTGATTTCTTCCTCCTTCGTTATTCTCATACTTCTTCCTTTTTTTTACCTCCGCTCTTTTGTTTACCTCTCCTTCTGTCTTCTCATCCTTTTTTACCTCTTCTCCTTTATCTCTTCCTTCCTTGTTTTCCCCTTCCATGTCCTCATCCTTCTTTACATCTCCCTCCTTTGTTTTCTCCCTCTCCTCTATCTCTTCCTTCCTTGTTTTCTTCCTCCTTCGTTATTCTCACACTTCTTCCTTTTTTTTACCTCCCCTCTTTTGTTTACCTCTCCTTCTATCTCTTCATCCTTGTTTGCCTCCCTCTCTATCTCTTCCTTCCTTGTTTCCCCCTTCTATATCCTCATCCTTCTTCCATGTTTACTTCCCCTTCTCTTTGGGATAGGAAGAAAAAACAGGGAAATTGGGGCAAAGAAGAACAACATGGATAATAGTAGAATAGAATAGAATAGAATATACCCTGTTTATACTGCCAGAATGAGACTGAAAAGTCCCTTTACTCCCGCAGTCTAAACAAGGTCTCATGTATTTGGTACATAATAGGTGTATTTTTTTATAAATTAAAACCTTGCTTTTTTTTTTTTTTTTTTTTTTTTTTTTAAAGAAAAAAAAAATAGTAGGTATGTAATGTGTACAAGAAATAACGAGGAAAATGGGATAGGAAGGAACAAACATGGAAAATAGGGTAAGATTGAACAAGCTCTTAAAATGGGTCAGGAACTAATAACAAGGGAATGGGACAAGAAAGAAAATGGGACAGGAACAAACAACCTATAAAATGGGACTACAAGAAACCAACATGGAAAAATGGAATCGGAAAACAACATGGAAAATGGGCCACAAAGAAACTGAAATAAAAATGGGATAGGACCAGAGAGTACAGAGTTACATAGCTCCATTTGACGAAAATGAGGTAAGAAAGAATAAGTAAAATGCGGCAGTGGAAAACAATAAAAATGGACCAGAAATAAACTCCAGTGAAAATGGGACAGAAAGAAGAGAAAAAGAGAGAAGTTCACTCCATATGATGGAAATTAGGTCACGTCCATTTCCCTGTTTGCCTGATGGAAAAACTTTGCTTGTGGCCCTTTCGTTCACTCCATATGATGGAAATTAGGTCACGTCCATTTCCCTGTTTGCCTGATGGAAAAACTTTGCTTGTGGCCCTTTCCCCCCCCCCATAGCCTTGGAGTAAGAGCAAACTGTTGATATAAGCCTAATCTCCGGTCCCCCCCTTTATGTCTTTCCCTCCTTGTGTTACTTCCCCCTTTTTTCTAAGGTTTGGATTCGAAATTTACGGTCATCATCGTCAAGTGAAGGAATTTTGTGGGATGGATTTTGAATTTTTCAAGGATTTTTTTTTTTTTTCTTTTTAAGGATTTTGGCCAAAAAATTACGAAACGTAAAAAATTCAGCCCCAAGCTTAGAATTATTATTTTTTTAAACCACAGAAGCGTAAAATGAGATATTTTCCCTCGGGAAAAAATGAGGTTTTTTCGATGACCGCTCTAAAAGCAATAAAATCCGGCCCGAAGGACCAAATAAGCGGAAAATTGATTTCCGTCCCTGGAATTGGGAAATGTTTTCTTTTTAACTTTCGTATCTGGGAATCTGGGCTACGCAAAAATTTTCATACGTTGAAATTTACTGAAAATACTGACACTTTTTCTCTCTCCTCACTCTTTCAAATTTATTCTAATACCTCACGCAGCGCCTACAGCACGTCTTAGGGACGTTTCGGGGGTTGGGTTAGGGACTTTGAGGGGTGGGTTTAGGGACGTTTTGGAGGGTGGGTTAGGGTTGGGTTTAGGGACGTTTTGGGGGATGGGTATTCCGCCAAGGGTCGTTCGACAAGGTTCAAGGCAAAGAAAAGATTAATCTTGCTCAACCATGAGGAACGTGTGTTGGAACTTGTGGAATATTAAACTTCCGTCGAGATATAGGTGAGATTTTCTTTCTTTCTCTCTCTCTCTCTCTCTCTCTCTCTCTCTCTTTCTTTCTCTCTCTCTCTCTCTCTCTCCTCATATGTAGGTAAGATTGGTTCTTTCTCCTCTGACTCTCTCTTCCTATCACTCTCATTCATTGACACCCACGATTTTCTCTCACCCTTATGTCACATTAGATGAGGATTATAGGGGGATAAAATCCCGGGAAATTTTCATTCGTGGTGTGGGTGGGACATAAAACAACCTGAATCATGGAATGTTATTCTCGCCTAATACCTTTCGAGCTACAAAAACACGTGTGACGATATACAGTTGAAAGAACTTAAAAGAAGAAGTAATGGTAAAAACAAACTCGAAAACACACACAATACACGTACCAACACAAACATAAGCGACAAACATACCATCAAGAAGTCGAAAACTCTGTGGATTGTCACGCACATGAGATATACATTACGTATCGTATTAGGTACGTACAATTTGAGTTCATAGGTCGTCGCAACAAATTTCAAGATCAGAGCTCATTTGTGTGAGAAAATGTGAAAAAAATCCCCCAAGAACCAGTTTTTTGGATTTTTGGCTTTATGGTTCTCTGGACAAAATTTGCACCACCATTTTCTTTCGCTCAAAATATCAAGAACACGTAACACGGTGAGATTCTCTGTTGAAGCAAAATAACAGAATTACACATTGTTGAAGGAAAGCTGTGTGCACACATAGTTGAAGGCCGTCGATCGATGTCGACTAAAACCGTACACACTGCCTCGACAACATAGATTTCTGATTTACCTCGTCGATCGACATCGATCGATGGCCGTTGACTATGTGTGGACACGGCTCAACAAAATCAAATGAAAATACCTAAATAAATAAAATGATAGAAAGACACTGTGCAGGTACACGTAAAGCTAAAATGGAAACAAGAAATAACTAGGTATATACATATAAAAAAAAATACAAGGAAAGCTAAAAGAAAAGTGAAGAAAAATAGACAAGCATTTGAAAGAAAGGCTCAAGGAAGAAATAGAAGAAGGTAGGTATACAATCGTACACAGAAGGACCGCAGGGGAAAGGAACAACATCAAATACATCATGGTAAGAAAAGAAGAGGAGGAACAAAAAGTTCAGAAAGAACGAAAAGAGTTGAAGCAAAGGTCTCGGAAGGATTGAAGAAAGGAAAGACAGAAGAATCATATTGAACCGTGAACAAACTAAAAGAGAGGAAAAGGAGCAAAAGCAGACGAAGAAAAGGAACAGACCAAACGAGAAGAAGAACAAAATGGAAAGCAGAACAAAAGGAACAAGTGGATAAGGCAGAGAAGGGCGAAGCAAATAAAACATCCGTGGTTACTGCCACACCGTCTTTAACAGGAAAGTTAAACATAGCTGCTCCAATGCCTCTTTGAACGAAATCCCCGCTCCTTCCACCATTCCTATGAGTGTAGATAAAGTTGTGTTCAAACCTATCAAAGAGAACATGGTTAACAATGGAGAGAGTAAGCATCTGAGGGCTGTTTTTATACCTAGGCTATGCAAAATTTTCACTCCTGGCGGGATACCCATCCCCCAAAACGACCCTGGGGCTGAGGGCTGTTTTTATACCTGATCCTTGTTACCTTATTGTAAAATCATGCCTATTGAATAACTACCTCACATGGCAGAAGAAAAGATGGAAATTAGCCTGTTAAACCTCAGTGTAAATCACCCGTGGGAAGTGTCCCTGATATTATATCAGAATGAACGGTCTCATAAACCCTGTTACCTTGTAAAATCAGACCCTGTTTCCTATTACCTTGTAAAATCAAACTCTGTTACCTTGTAAAATCACCCCTGTCCATAGGCGCTTACATACCAGAACAAAAGTCGATATTGCCTATTAAACTTCATTATAAACTCGTCCCTGTTCACAACCTAGTCTAAAGGCAAGGTACTCTGAAGTACTTCTTCCCTCTCGAAAAACTGGGAACAATTTATAGGAAATCTACGTTTCGTGCTTTATCATTTTGGCGTAATATGGAGTGTCGAAATATATGGTGAAGTGAGAGAGAGAAAGGAGAAGGAAGAGAGAGAAAGAGGCGAAGAAGGAGTGAAAAAAGAGAAAGAGGGAGGCAAGAGAGAGAGAGAGGGGGGAGGAAATAGGAAGAAAGAGAAAAAATAAGGAAGAAGGAAAGAGAGAGAGAGAAAAAAGGGTCCTCTCTGACTATCTCTCTCTCTCTCTCTCTCTCTCTCTCTCTCTCTCTCTCTCTCCCCTCATAGATGAGATTGGCTCCTCCTTCCCTGACCTCTGACTCTCTCTTCCTATCGCTCTCATTCATTGACACCCACGATTTTCTTTCACCCTTTCATCTGAGGGCTGTTTTTATACCTGGGCTACGCAAAATTTTCACTCCTGGCGGGATACCCATCCCCCGAAGCGACCCTGGGGCTGAGGGCTGTTTTTATACCTGGTCCTTGTTACCTTATTGTAAAATCATGCCTATACCTCACATGGCAGAACAAAAGATCGGAATTAGCCTGTTAAACCTCAGTGTAAAATCAACCCTGTTAATTGTCCCTGATATTATACCAGAATGAACGGTCTCATAAACCCTGTTACCTTGTAAAATCACCCCTGTCCATAGGCGCTTACATACCAGAACAAAAGTCGATATTGCCTATTAAACTTCATTGTAAACTCGCCCCTGTTCAGAACCTAGTCTAAGGGTAAGAAGGTACCCTGAAGTATGTCTTCCCTCTCGAAAAACAGGGAACAATTTATAGGAAATCTACGTTTCGTGCTTTATCATTTTGGCGTAATATGGAGTGTCGGAATATATCGTGAAGTGAGAGAGAGAAAGGAGAAGGAAGAGAGAGATGAAGAAGAAGTGAAAAAAGAGAAAGAGAGAGGGGGGAGGAAAAAGGAAGAAAGAGAAAAAATAAGGAAGAAGGAAAGAGAGAGGGAGCGAGAGAGAGAGAGAGAGAAAGAGAAAGAGAACTAGGGGGTGTACGAAGGATGATACATATACCTATATAGCTAGTTTGGCAGGAAGGGAGAGAGTGGGAATTAAATTGTGATTTACCTTTGATTGCAAAATGTAAAAAATATGGTTGCAGATATTTTTTCAGGGAACTTTTTTTCCCCCTCTTTGTCCCCACTTTCCTCTAGTTCCAAGTAACATTTTCCCTCTTCTCTCTCTCTCTCTCTCTCTCTTCTCTTTCCCTCCCTTCATCATTCTAACCTGAAATCTACAAAGACTCTCTCACTCCCTCTCTCTCTCTCTCTCTCTCTCTCTCTCTCTCTCTCTCTCTCTCTCTCTCTCTCTCTCTCTCTCTCTCTCTTCTTATTCCAAGAAACTAATACCCTCTCAAACCAAAACTCATGCCAACTTTACTTACTTCCTTTCATTAAACATATAGTCCTTTGTTTCTTACTGATAGAGTTCTTACCAGGGAACTTTTTTTCCCCCTCTTTGTCCCCACTTCCCTCTAGTTTCAAGTAACATTTTCCCTTTTCTCTCTCTCTCTCTCTCTCTCTCTTCTTATTCCAAGAAACTAATACCGTCTCGAACCAAAACTCATGCCAACTTTACATACTTCCTTTCATTAAACTTATAGTCCTTTGTTTCTTACTGATAGAGCTCTTAGTTTATGTGGACATCTTCGTGAGTTTCCAGGGAGAACACAATTCAAAGGAGAGTTGTGCACAATTTGAAGTTCGAAGTATACGACTTCAAATTTTTGCCGATTGTGGGAATCGAACCCGGAACCGTGCTTCATTGTCCTGACAAGGTGACTTTCTACTTCCTGATAGAAAAGCTCCAGCAATACTCGTACATTAACATCCCACTATAACTCTCTACCTGAGTGAGTGAGAGAATAGAGAGGAAGAAAGCTAGGGAGAAAAGAGAGAGAGAGAGTTATAAATAAAGAAAGAGAGGGGGAGAAAAAGGAGGTGGGAGAGAGGGGAAGAGATTTATAAGGAAAGAGGGAGATAAAGAAAAGAGAAGCAAGATATAAATATAGGGGGAGAGAGAAGAGGAGATATTTTTAAGGAAACAGGGAGAGGGAATAGAGAGGGAGCGAAATATAGGGAGGGAGAGAGAGAGAGAGAGAAAGGAGGTTATCCTGGATAAACTATTTGTTATCTAGGTGGAACGTTCATAGTGGAATATAAGGAAGAAAATGGAAAATGTAATGAAATTTTCCAAGAGAAAAAAAAAATGTAATAATAACAGAACAAAAACCAAGAGAAAGAGGAAGGAGCGAGAGAGAGAGAGAGAGAGAGAGAGAGTGAGAGAGTGAGTGAGTGAGTAAGAGAAGGAAAGGTCGAAAGAGAGACTGAGAAAACTGGGAGGTAAGGAGATATCGAAAGAGCAAAAAGGGAGTCAGAGGTTAGAACGCAGGAGAGGAAGAAGAATTTCAAGTGATAAGTTTTCTTTCTAAGACAGGGCAACTAATATGCAGCAAGAAAAAGAGAGGCAAAGAGGGAGAGAGAGTTAAAGAAAGAGAGATAAAGAGGTCAAGAGGGAGAGGAGATTTATAGATTGGGAGGATGAGAGTTAAGGAGGGAAAGGGATAGAAAAAGAGGAATAAGAAAGAGAGATAAAGATGTAAGGAGAGAGAGAGTTATATATAAATAAAGAGAGGGAGAGAGAGGGATTGATAAAGAAAGAGAGGAAAGGAGAAAACATTGGCAATGTTTCTATCCAAGGGACTTAGCTTCATATTTTGAACTTTTCAACTTTGTAAATTTTAAAGTGAAACTTACAGGTTGGGAAGTGGGGATGGGAACATGACATTTATTTTCCAAAAATATGACCTTTTCCGGAAAATAAAATAAAAAAAAAACTTTATTTTTAACGAAAGAGTAGGTAAATGAGCTTTGTTTTTGTTATTTTTTTTTTTTTTTTTTTTTTTTTTTTTTTTTTTTTTTAATTGTTTGAACTTATTCCTACAAATGGTTGAAATCGTCTTCCCCTGAATCATTTTATGTATGTTGGTGCTGTTCTTTGAAATTGTGGATGAACCGCAGTCCCCTTGGTTATGAACTTGTGAATCCAATTCTTTATCATCTGCACTACTGGGACTTACGGACTTACCTCTTACACAAACTTACACAGTTTCAAGTTACACTCTGTGTACGCGATTTCTTACACAAACTTACACAGTTACACTCTGTGTACGCGACTTCTTACACAAACTTACACAGTTACACTCTGTGTACGCGATTACTTACACAAACTTACACAGTTACACTCTGTGTACGCGACTTCTTACACAAACTCCTATAAACCCCGTTCCAGAACCCAGACATATAAATAATAATCATTCGTGTTGAAGATTAATGGACAAAGTTTTCTATGTACATACCTAAGTACATAAAATATGTACAATATACATGAAATATTATTACTCATGTAATAATCTAGCAACTTGTATGACACTCACGAATGCACGCCCCCACCCCCTCTTTCATTCGCTTTCTCAATTTTTTCTGTCTCTCCCTCAAGTTTATGTGACTCCCACCGTTTTTCACGTTTATCTCTCTCTCTCTCCCTCTCTCTCTCTCTCTTTCTCTTTGTGTGTTTTTCCTCCCATTTCCTTCCCTCTCTCTTCTTCCCTGTTTCTCTATTTCCCCATTTTCCTTCGTCTCTTTTTCCCTTCCTTTCATTCTCTCTCTCTCCCTCTTCCCTTCCCTCTCTGTGCCTTTCTCTCTCCTCCCACATCGTTTTTCTCCGTACTTCCATTCATCTTATGTGCTTAGGTAAATGGTATGAACTAAATCACACACAAGCACGTGAAAAATGTCTCGGAAATGACGTGTCCGATCCGGGGACACCTGCTCAAAAGTATCTTCATGAACTTAAATGCAGAGCTACCCTAATGACACATTGATGGAAATAAAATACATCGCGGTATTTGGGAATTGGCATTTACTAGAACGGAAAGTTGAAAGTATTAAAAAGACATTAGAGCAGGAAAGTCGTTGTTCTCGTTTTGGAAAAGTTCCGAAATCTTACTACCTAAAGAAATTTACCTGCCTTGATAAGAGGGAGAGGGACGCCTCTAACTTACCGCTTGACAAAAAACAAACATTTGTCCTTGTTCCAAAATAAATCTGTAGAAGTTCCTCAAAAACTCCCTGCGACCTTCGCCTTAGCCTTTGGGACACCGTTTTGGACTTTTTCCGATCTTCGGGATCCTGTATATCTTGTGGATTTCAAAATTTTAGAAACAGCATTGAGCATTCATACTTACATCTTTCAAGGGGTTGAAAATACTACTTGTTATACATTCTAAATGTACGAGAACTGCTGGGAAATATACATGAAAACATGTATCTACCATATTAATGTATAGTACATAACATTTTCGAAACATGAAATTTTAATGAAAATTTTATCCGAACCGTCAAACTTTTCAAAACTTGTTATGCCATCAATAACGTTTCATTTGGAATTAACATATTCCGTGACAGCTTACAGAATTTTCCGTCTTGGAATGACAGTAGGTACCTGTTTGTTGAATGACATTACCTATTTTTTGTGTGGAATTACATTACCTATTCGTTGAACGACATGGCCTTATTTGTTGAATGTCACATTAGATGAGGATTATAGGGGGATAAAATCCCGGGAAATTTTCATTCGTGGTGTGGGTGGGACATAAAACAACCTGAATCACGGAAAGCTATTCTCGCCTAATACCTTTCGAGCTACAAAAACACGTGTGACGATATACAGTTGAAAGAACTTAAAAGAAGAAGTAGGTAATGGTAAAAACAAACTCGAAAACACACACAATACACGTACCAACACAAACATAAACGACAAACATACCATCAAGAAGTCGAAAACTCTGTGGATTGTCACGCACATGAGATATACATTACGTATCGTATTAGGTAAGTACGTACAAGAAAGACATAAATGCAGCTCACGACATAAGTGAACGTCTACACTGTGCAGGTACACGTAAAGCTAAAATGGAAACAAGAAATAACTAGGTATATACATATAAAAAAAAAAAATACAAGGAAAGCTAAAAGGAAAGTGAAGAAAAATAGACAAGCATTTGAAAGAAAGGCTCAAGGAAGAAATAGAAGAAGGTATACAATCGTACACAGAAGGACCGCAGGGGAAAGAAACAACATCAAATACATCATGGTAAGAAAAGAAGAGGAGGAACAAAAAGTTCAGAAAGAACGAAAAGAGTTGAAGCAAAGGTCTCGGAAGGATTGAAGAAAGGAAAGACAGAAGAATCATATTGAACCGTGAACAAACTAAAAGAGAGGAAAAGGAGCAAAAGCAGACGAAGAAAAGGAACAGACCAAACGAGAAGAAGAACAAAATGGAAAGCAGAACAAAAGGAACAAGTGGATAAGGCAGAGAAGGGCGAAGCAAATAAAACATCCGTGGTTACTGCCACACCGTCTTTAACAGGAAAGTTAAACATAGCTGCTCCAATGCCTCTTTGAACGAAATCCCCGCTCCTTCCACCATTCCTATGAGTGTAGATAAAGTTGTGTTCAAACCTATCAAAGAGAACATGGTTAACAATGGAGAGAGTAAGAAGAGGCATAAATGCTAGAAGCAGATTGTGAAAGGAAGAAAAAAGGGATTCCCAATAAGATAGAGGAGGCATTGAAGAAAAAAATGTGTTCAGAAGAGTTGTTAGCATTGTTAGGAAAAGAGATGAGAGAGATAGTGACGATAGAAAAGGAGAAGAAGAAGAAGAAGAAGAAAAAGTTTTGGTAGGATTTTTCTAAAGGAGAATATTAGGAACATTTGCTGACGTAAATCCTGGTAGTACCTAATTAAATGATACACTTATTTGAGATGTCTCTTCAATTATTTGGGGAAGGATGTAAGAAATGCTCAGAGTGAAGGTATGAGCCTAAAATTATGGTCTATTTAAGACTTTTCTCTTTTAATAATCACTTCAATGAGTGTAAGAATATTGATTTCTTCTGAAAAGATTAAAAGCTCTTCGTACCAAAGCGTTGCGTCGCGCGGCGGAGCTAAAAGAAAAGAATTGAAAGAAATACTATCAATTCCAGGGTAGAGCTGTTGGAAGTTTTGTGAACTGATGTAGGTACCTATCCGTCCGAATAAAACGGAAAGGAAGGATCGATAAAACGTCGCGCGGCGGAGCTAAAAGAAAAGAATTGAAAGAAATACTATCAATTCCAGGGTAGAGCTGTTGGAAGTTTTGTGAACTGATGTACCTATCCGTCCGAATAAAACGAAAAGGAAGGATCGATAAAACAGCAGCAGCTGCAAAAATATTGTTTAAAGTGACCGTTCAGAATGCAAGTTGTCCTATATCCTGAAGCACAAAAAGCTCTCCTTTCAATCCTTTGTCGACCAGGATATGTATTATCTAGTTTCGCTACCCTTTTGAGTTTGATCCTTTGTCAACCTCGAATGAAACCCATGAAATGCTTTCAGCGCTTTCTTATCGCAGGCTCGGAAACAAACTGAAGAGGGAAATTTCACTCAGCCTTCTTTTTATTTTTGCTGACAGCTTCCAATTTGTTTGTTACCCGCTTCGCCACGTTCGTGGTTTCAAAGACGGAGTTGCCAGATGTCAAAATTGAGTGAGAGGGAGAAGGGGATGTGAAAAATCCCTTTGAGACTTCCCCCCCCCTTCCTGTAGAATGCTTTCCGTGTTCTCAAAATGGGATTTTCCGCGGAAGAACAGGTGGCAGGGGGAAATTGCATGGCATCTGTTTAGACAAGTAGGTCGAAATGGAAGAGAGCTTTAAAAGATTTGTAACCATTAATGCTTAAAGGCTAGTTTTGATGCATTAAAAATGACAAAATCTTCGGGAATCTGACTGTCTGAAAGAGATATTCCCCTGAAACGATATGATCTGAAGAAGATAATATCTACCCTCCATTGGCAAAACTGTAATGATCTGAGGGAAAAATAACCTAGATTGGCAACACTGTAGTGATATGATCTGAGAGAAATATTGACAACACTGTACCAAGCTCCTCAAATTGTAGTAAGCGTGCTGAGTGCCGGCAGGCTGATCAATACAGCCATCCCCCCCCCCTTTTCTCTTTTCATTCCTCTTTCCTTCCGTCCTCTTGTTCTCTATTCTACGAAAGAACAATTTCTCTTTGTTTTTCTTTTTTTCCTCACTTTAATCTTTTTGACTTGGGGATTTTTTCCTTCTCGTTTTCTCTCTTTTGTTTGAGGAGAAATTCCGCTCCCTCCTCTCTGCTTCTCTTTTTCTTCTTCTTTTTAAATTGTAAATTATTACTATTTGTTCTCTTTTTTTATACGTACAGGAAAAGTTTTCCACGACGCTTTTTTTATATTGAAGAAACTCTCTGCTTCTCTTTTTCTTCTTCTTTTTAAATTGTAAATTATTACTATTTGTTCTCTTTTTTTATACGTACAGGAAAAGTTTTCCATGATGCTTTTTTTATTTCGTTTAAACGTTTTTTCCCCCTTCCTTTTCTTCAAATGTGTTCAGTTTCAAATCGTAGAAGGTATTGCATGTTATTGAATTTACCTGTTGCTTGGCTTTTTTTAAGAAACGTCTCTATCTCTATCATAATGATAACAAATTGCGTTTCACTACGGAGAGGGAGAGAATTGAATTGAATAATTGATATTTTATTTTTACATTTTTAAATATATAATGAAAACGTCCCAGAGAGAGAGAGAGAGAGAGAGAGAGGGAGAAATACTCGTATGTAGTTAGAGGCTTACAAGAGAAATTCCTACGTCTTTTCGAGTTCTCTAAAAGTTCTTTGAAGTTTGATCTCGATGGAATTCTACTTCAAAGAAGTTGTACAAATTTTCGCTTCAAATGTGTTCAGTTTCAAATCGTAGAAGGTATTGCATGTTATTGAATTTACCTGTTGCTTGGCTTTTTTTAAGAAACGTCTCTACCTCTATTATAATGAAAACAAATTGCGTTTCACTACATTCGAGGTGTAGTGACTGTGGTGTAGCTCGAGCAATATAAACTTACAGCTTACAGGGTATCCACGGAATATTCTGCATATTCCATTACACTGTGCAGGTACACGTAAAGCTAAAATGGAAACAAGAAATAACTAGGTATATACATATCGACATAAGTGAACGTCTACACTGTGCAGGTACACGTAAAGCTAAAATGGAAACAAGAAATAACTAGGTATATACATAAAAAAAAAAAAAATACAAGGAAAGCTAAAAGGAAAGTGAAGAAAAATAGACAAGCATTTGAAAGAAAGGCTCAAGGAAGAAATAGAAGAAGGTATACAATCGTACACAGAAGGACCGCAGGGGAAAGAAACAACATCAAGTTTTTCATTTTGGGGCGTTTTGTCCCGAATTTCCGTTTTTGTCCCAGAAAAAATTCGGGACGCGTTTTTTTAACTTAACTAACTTTCTAGGTTTACCGTTTACGCATTTCCCCCCCCCCCTAACAATTTACAACTTCGGGCTTTAATCGTAACCTTTTAAATTTCAAGCTCTAGCCACGAGCTATGCTATGCGGCTATGTGCTATACCATGATTATACTTTATACATTTATACTGTAGGCATAGCGATACGTTATGCTGTAGGTATGCCGAGACAAGTAGCATCGTGTCTGGAATATAAGGAAGAAAATGGAAAATGTAATGAAATTTTCCAAGAGAAAAAAAAAATGTAATAATAACAGAACAAAAACCAAGAGAATGAGGAAGGAGCGAGAGCGAAAGAAGAAGAGGGAGAGAGAGAGAAGGAAAGGTTGAAAGAGAGACTGAGAAAACAGGGAGGTAAGGAGATATCGAAAGAGCAAAAAGAGAGTTAGAGGTTAGAACGCAGGAGAGGAAGAAGAATTTCAAGTGATAAGTTTTCTTTTTAAGACAGGGCAACTAATATGCAGCAAGAAAAAGAGAGGCAAAGAGGGAGAGAGAGTTAAAGAAGGAGAGATAGATAAAGTGGTCAGGAGGGAGAGGAGATATGTATATAGATTGGGAGGATGAGAGTTAAGGAGGGAACTTACCTCTTACACAAACTTACACAGTTTCAAGTTACACTCTGTGTACGCGATTTCTTACACAAACTTACACAGTTACACTCTGTGTACGCGACTTCTTACTCAAACTCCTATAAACCCCATTCCAGAACCCAGACATATAAATAATAATCATTCGTGTTGAAGATTAATGGACAAAGTTTTCTATGTACATATCTACCTAAGTACATAAAATATGTATAATATACATGAAATATTATTACTCATGTAATAATCTAGCAACTTGTATGACACTCACGAATGCACGCCCCCAACCCCCCTTTCTTCGCTTTCTCCATTTTTTCTGTCTCCCCCTCAAGTTTGTGTGACTCCCACCGTTTTTCACGTTTCTCTCTCTCCCTCTCTCTCTCTTTCTCTTTGTGTGTTTTTCCTCTCTCTTCTTCCCTGTTTCTCTATTTCCCCATTTTCCTTCGTCTCTTTTTCCCTGCCTTTCATTCTCTCTCTCTCCTACCTTCCCTCCTTCTTCCCTCACCTCTCTGTGCCTTTCTCTCTCCTCCCACATCGTTTTTCTCCGTACTTCCATTCATCTTATGTGCTTAAATGGTATGAACTAAATCACACACAAGCACGTGAAAAATGTCTCGGAAATGACGTGTCCGATCCGGGGACACCTGCTCAAAAGCATCTTCATGAACTTAAAATGGAGAGCTCCCCTAATGACACATTGATGGAAATAAAATACATCGCGGTATTCGGGAATTGGCATTTACTAGAACGGATGGCTGTAAAACCTCCAGTGAAAGCATCTACTGACTTTCTGTTACATTGTACTGCCTAAGCCAGGGCTCAGGCGTCAAAGCTCTAGAAGAGCAAGTGAATTGTGCAATGAATTTGACAAGCATGCAAACTTGGCGAGCACCGCCGGAAACATAAACGTCACTTTGCATCCCCCAAAGTTCAAAATTGAAAATTATAACACTCAAATGCCGTTCTGGAAAATCCATAAATTTTACAATGCTGTTAAAGTTAACTGAATCGTAAGCAGGGCAGTCGAAAGCATTCATCACGGCGCTGGAAGTTTTTGCCAAATCCGCCAATTCGCGCGATTATGAGGGTCAGGTCAAGTAGTTCTGTCGCCTGTCGCCAGTTGAGACTGTTGAGAGGCATTATGTCAATTTTATTGTAGTATAGTTAAACTAGTTTGTTATTTATTTCTTTTGATAAAGAGTAGTTATGAGAGTGCTAATGTTTCAAGACTTTCAACTTTTGGATGTGTTACTTCAGCCTTTTTCTTGTCCTAAAGATCCTGAAAAACAATCTCATGATTTTGTTACTTTTAATAATTGTCTTCTATCTCCGGAAATGTTGCTGTTGCAGCCCCCGTTGCCGAAAATGTACAACTTTCAGATTTCAATGTGACATTGTGACCAACTGTGTTCGTTCCGTTGTGTTAAATCTTAAATCACGCCCTAAAGATAACAAATAGCTCATCCCTAAATGGGATTTAGCTAAAAAGAAACTTCTCCGATGGCTATTTCAAAATAGTAAATCATAAATCAACAATGTAGCCCGCTGGACCAAGTGTCTCAAAATTGCCCCAATCTACCCTATTGTTTTTATTAAAATTTTAATTTAACGATCAAAAACTCTCACATGTTTCAAGCATTTATAACGAGCGTAATTATTTACTGCAGATTATTTCGTGTTTACATCCACACCCACTCGCTGGACCAAGTGTCTCAAAATTGCCCCAATCTACCCTATTGTTTTTATTAAAATTTTAATTTAACGATCAAAAACTCTCACATGTTTTCAAACATTTATAACGAGCGTAATTTACTGCAGATTATTTCGTGTTTACATCCACACCCACTCCTCTGCTTTTCAAAAAACAGCTGTTAACCCAAATCTGTGTGAATTAATATCATCTCTTAATCAAAAGTAAAATGAGCTCGGGTGTAGTAAAGAAGTAAAGACGAAGGTTGGCGCTATTTAATTTCTCGCTAAACGCTTGATGTTTCGCTCAAAATATCAAGAACACGTAACACGGTGAGATTCTCTGTTGAAGCAAAATAACAGAATTACACATTGTTGAAGGAAAGCTGTATCCACACATATTCGAAGGCCGTCAATCGATGTCGACTAAAACCGTCCACACTGCCTCGACAACATAGATTTCTGATTTATCTCGTCGATGGACATCGATCGATGGCCGTTGACTATGCGTGTGCACACAGCTTAACAAAATCAAATGAAAATAAATAAATGAAAGGATAGAAAGTAGAAAGAGAAAGTAACAAGCTGGGTCCGTCCCTCCGGGAATTTTTTAGCCCGTAGTTTATTCGATCGTGATTAGAGAAAATCAGTACCTACGTACTTACCTACTTACCTACCTAATTTGTTTAATATTCAGTTTATTATCATTCTTGATTTGATTTTACTTTCATGTAATGATTTAAAATCAAGACTAGAGCCCGTTCTCCCTTCATTCCCAATATAATGTTTATTGTTTAGTGAACGTCTACACTGTGCAGGTACACGTAAAGCTAAAATGGAAACAAGAAATAACTAGGTATATACATATAAAAAAAAAAAATACAAGGAAAGCTAAAAGGAAAGTGAAGAAAAATAGACAAGCATTTGAAAGAAAGGCTCAAGGAAGAAATAGAAGAAGGTATACAATCGTACACAGAAGGACCGCAGGGGAAAGAAACAACATCAAATACATCATGGTAAGAAAAGAAGAGGAGGAACAAAAAGTTCAGAAAGAACGAAAAGAGTTGAAGCAAAGGTCTCGGAAGGATTGAAGAAAGGAAAGACAGAAGAATCATATTGAACCGTGAACAAACTAAAAGAGAGGAAAAGGAGCAAAAGCAGACGAAGAAAAGGAACAGACCAAACGAGAAGAAGAACAAAATGGAAAGCAGAACAAAAGGAACAAGTGGATAAGGCAGAGAAGGGCGAAGCAAATAAAACATCCGTGGTTACTGCCACACCGTCTTTAACAGGAAAGTTAAACATAGCTGCTCCAATGCCTCTTTGAACGAAATCCCCGCTCCTTCCACCATTCCTATGAGTGTAGATAAAGTTGTGTTCAAACCTATCAAAGAGAACATGGTTAACAATGGAGAGAGTAAGAAGAGGCATAAATGCTAGAAGCAGATTGTGAAAGGAAGAAAAAAGGGATTCCCAATAAGATAGAGGAGGCATTGAAGAAAAAAATGTGTTCAGAAGAGTTGTTAGCATTGTTAGGAAAAGAGATGAGAGAGATAGTGACGATAGAAAAGGTTGTGAAAGGAAGAAAAAAGGGATTCCCAATAAGATAGAGGAGGCATTGAAGAAAAAAATGTGTTCAGAAGAGTTGTTAGCATTGTTAGGAAAAGAGATGAGAGAGATAGTGACGATAGAAAAGGAGAAGAATTCACAGTCAGGTGAGAGAACTTAAAAACATGAAGAAAAACACTCCCAATGCTTGTGGATTGTGAACCCCAATTTCGTGACAATATTGAAATTGGCCGGGTTCAAAGTCCGCAGATGGCCGCTATTCTTTCGCAGATGGTGCTATTCTTTTGAACTTTTGAACCCAAATCTTTGGAAAAAATAGTCAACTTTTACCTTTCTTTACTATAGTGGTTATTGAATCTACTCAGGGGCCCAAACATGGCCTGGAGAGATTAATAAGTGGAGCTATTCAGGATATCTGGCTTACAGCTACAAGAGAGAGCTTCGTTTCCATCTAGGTCAACAAAGCTGGTGGAAAAAGATCCAAAATATAGTCCTCGCGAAAGGTATGCTGGATTATTCACCTATGAGACCAAGCCTACATTTGTTTCCAGTCACTTTTTCCCCCAAGAGAAGTCTACGGAGCCCTAATATATTGCGTCAAATGCAATTTGTTTTCATGTCAGTGTCACAATGGAAAACGATGACGATAAAAATAAAAACTTTTCCAATTACATAAACTACATTATAGGAACATATGTACATACATAACCGCTACATACCTATGTACATAACTGCCTCCGAGGTGTAGTGACTGTGGTGTAGCTCGAGCAATATAAACTTACAGCTTACAGGGTATCCACGGAATATTCTGCATATTCCATTTATCCATTCTGCAAAAATTGGCGTCATTTGTAGCAAGTCTGCATGCAGAAAATACTGTGCATTCAGTTTGTCTTCAGTTGGTGTGTGGGTATTCTTTAATGACTATTGGTTGGAACACTTGTGGCTCTACAAGTCTACACTCTCTAATCTCTATGTGTAAAGGTAATGGTGCTTTTAAAGAGGAAGAAGATGGTGCAGATTGCAGAAACGTGTATTGTGTACTTACCTCATGGCTGTAAAACCTCTAGTCACTCCAGTGAAAGCATTTGGTGTCACATTGTACTAAGTACTTCCAAACCTAAGCCAGGGCTCAGGCGTCAAAGCACTAGAGAGGCTTACCTGATGGCTGTAAAACCTCCAGTGAAAGCATCTACTGACTTTCTGTTACATTGTACTGCCTAAGCCAGGGCTCAGGCGTCAAAGCTCTAGAGGAGCAAGTGAATTGTGCAATTTGACAAGCATGCAAACTTGGCGAGCACCGCCGGAAACATAAACGTCACTTTGCATCCCCCAAAGTTCAAAATTGAAAATTATAACACTCAAATGCCGTTCTGGAAAATCCATAAATTTTACAATGCTGTTAAAGTTAACTGAATCGTAAGCAGGGCAGTCGAAAGCATTCATCACGGCGCTGGAAGTTTTTGCCAAATCCGCCAATTCGCGCGATTATGAGGGTCAGGTCAAGTAGTTCTGTCGCCTGTCGCCAGTTGAGACTGTTGAGAGGCATTATGTCAATTTTATTGTAGTATAGTTAAACTAGTTTGTTATTTATTTCTTTTGATAAAGAGTAGTTATGAGAGTGCTAATGTTTCAAGACTTTCAACTTTTGGATGTGTTACTTCAGCCTTTTTCTTGTCCTAAAGATCCTGAAAAACAATCTCATGATTTTGTTACTTTTAATAATTGTCTTCTATCTCCGGAAATGTTGCTGTTGCAGCCCCCGTTGCCGAAAATGTACAACTTTCAGATTTCAATGTGACATTGTGACCAACTGTGTTCCCCCTCCCATCACGTGATCCATTTCCCCTCCCTCTATTCTTTTCCCCAATGGGCGTAATTCTGTGTTTACTCACTTTACCTGCTTTGTTGACATAGTTCTGCTTCCCCACATTATCTACACATGAACATGGGAAGATAAAACACTGTCCAAGGTAAAAACCTTGACTTGTGTTGATCGTCACGTCACATGGCTTACTCCTCTTCTTTTACTGCATCTTTTCCCTCCATACCCTCCTATCTAATGTCGCCTCCCTTCTCCATCCTTTTATAGGCAACAAAAGCACCAATACTTGAGTATAGTAAGTACTGTACATAAATTAATAGTTAACTGAAGATACCTACTTAATATAATAGAGTAGAATGGAGAGCTATGAACCAATCATAAAAATCTGGTGTGAACACCACACGACTTTCCTTATCCTATTGAATGGTGCTTATTTGGGCGTTCTGTTGTAACATTTACAATATCTCTAACCGTTTAGTCAGTACACCTGAAAACCGCCAAAAAGCGGTCGAAACCCGCCAAAAAGCGGTCAAAATACCGCCAACCGCAGCACCTATTTTACCCACCTATTTTTTTGGGTTGCATCCTTGTCACATTTGTGAACTGCATACCAAATTTCAAGTCTTTAGCTTATACCGTTCCCGAGATATTGTTAAATTACACCGAAAACCACCAAAAAGCGGTAAAATGCCGCCAAGCGTTGCACCTGTCTTAACCAAAAGTTTCGTGTCGCATCCTTGTCACATTTGAAAGATATAAGATACATACCAAATTTCAAGTCTCTAGCTCTTACCGTTCTTGAGATATTTTGTTTATAGACAGACACACACACGGACCAATGGCTGAAATTTTGGATTTAGGCTCTAGGGACCTCAAAACGTGTTTTGGCACCAAAAACTGACCATCGAAAATTTGACCAGATTACATTACTTTCCTTCCTATAGGATAAGGAAAGTAAAAATTGAAACAGGTGATGATGACCTTCTTACCAAATACATAATTCAGATTTCACTCTTTCTCTCGCCATCCATTTGTGACATCGCGAATTTCGACTAATTCTCCTCTCTTCGACCTCACAAACCAATTTGGGAAACATGTAAATATCAAAATTAGTTGACCCAAAAAACACAAAGTTGTGACTTTGTCGAAAAGTGAATAGCTCATCCAGCTCCAAATGCAAATTTTGGAGTTAGGATTGGGACTTGCATTTTCAACCTGGCCGACTATGTGCGGGCACCAATAGCGGAAGAAATTTACATAACTGATAGATATAATATTTTCTCTGTTCCTGGTAAAAAGACCTTTAATTTGATATATAGGTCGACCAGGTTTGGATAAGTCCTTCTATGGGAACAGACAGAGTGACAGACAGTCAGACAGACGACACCGAAGCGAATACAATAGTCCGTCCCTTATACCTTTTTATTACTATTGTAATAATAAAGTAAGGACGGACTAAAAATGCAAATTGTTGAGTTAGGACTTGGATTTCGATCCTGGCCGTCTATTTCTGGGCACCAATAGCGGAGGAATAAGAATTTTACATAACTGATGGATATAACTATATTTTCTCTTCCAAATTTTGTCTCCGAAGCAGAGGATGCCTCAAGACAAATTTTGTTGAACAAATTAATTCATCATTTAATGACAATCGGGATTTCAAAGTTTGTGGGGAAATTAGTTTTAGAAACATCGTCATCTTTCCCTTGGGTCCTTTAGTTTTGACAACTACGGGAGCGTCTCAAGATGTTCTTTACAATATGCTGTTCCATGTTCAATTGTTCTGTTTTGTGAATGCTTGATAGTTTTTTAATTGATTTACAAGCAGTGGAAACTGGGATTCACAGTCAGGTGAGAGAACTTAAAAACATGAAGAAAAACACTCCCAATGCTTGTGGATTGTGAACCCCAATTTCGTGACAATATTATTATCAAGTTTGATGTTGGGAAGAAACAAGGAAACTGGGAACATATAAAGGCTAACCAAAGGTATAGCAATAGAGTCTGGTGGAGGGGCTTTGTTCATCGAACTGTCCTATATTAGGATAGAACGATAATGGTTATGTAGGTATGTATGTATTGAAATTGGCCGGGTTCAAAGTCCGCAGATGGCCGCTATTCTTTCGAACTTTTGAACCCAAATCTTTGGAAAAAAAAAATAGTCAACTTTTACCTTTCTTTACTATAGTGGTTATTGAATCTACTCAGGGGCCCAAACATGGCCTGGAGAGTTTAATAAGTGGAGCTATTCAGGATATCTGGCTTACAGCTACAAGAGGAGGGTGTCGTTTCCATCTAGGTCAACAAAGCTGGTGGAAAAAGATCCGAAATATAATAGTCCTCGTAAAAGCTATGCTGGGTTATTCACCAATGGGACCAAGCCTACATTTGTTTCCAGTCACTTTTTCCCCAACAGTCTACGCTACGGAACCCTAATATATTGCGTCAAATGCAATTTGTTTTCATGTCAGTGTCACACAATGGAAAACGATGACGATAAAAATAAAAACTTTTCCAATTACATAAACTACACTATAGGAACATATGTACATACATAACCGCTACATAACTGCCTCGAACTTTTCCCGTTATTCAACTTTGAGCTTTTTTTGAGCCAGGCCTACGATGACGCAAAGAAAGAGGGAGATCCCTCCCTGAAGCACCAATGGATGGTGGGAATGGGACCTTTTCTATCCTGCTGGGATAGGACTAAAAAGTCTCCCTTTATCTCCAGCAGTAGAACCAAGGTATATTTTGACCAAGAACTTGGTTAAGATAAAGAGACTTTTCAGTCCTATCCCAGTCCTGTAATAATCCTGTATTGTATCCTATAATAAGACGAGTATAGTACAAATTTTAGGATTGAGTCTGGACAATGCTCTCATTGACATTGGCTCTTCAACATTCACGTGTGGACAGGCTTATGTCGCTTTTTCTGAATGCTTTCCGTGTTCTCAAAATGGGATTTTCCGCGGAAGAACAGGTGGCAGGGGGAAATTGCATGGCATCTGTTTAGACAAGTAGGCCGAAATGGAAGAGAGCTTTAAAAGGTTTGTAAAATTACAAAATCTTCGGGAATCTGACTGTCTGAAAGAGATATTCCCCTGAAACGATATGATCTGAGGAAGATAATACCCTCCATGGGCAAAACTGTAATGATCTGAGGGAAAAATAACCTAGATTGGCAACACTGTAGTGATATGATCTGGTCACGGACTGACTGTTGGAGAGTTATCGCTCAATAGGTAGACAAAAATGATTTGTAGAGTTCATAGAGTAATTGTAATTATTGAAATAGTTATTAATAATATATTAAATCCTCTTAATATTAAAGCATTAAAGAATCGAATATCAGTTACTCTATGAGACATATGGGAATGGAGTTTTGAGTGGACTGCGAACTTGCGATGGAAGGAAATTTCTTGAAACTTAGTTACTGAGAAAAAGCAAACAGCTCCAGATCTGAGAAAGCGAAAAGTTATACGGAAGGAAATTAGGGGCGAAAAGGAACAGTGAGTGAGACTGACAAGGAAGGCGAGAAAGGAGAGAAACTGAGAAATTGAATTAACCCATTACGGGGATAACGCGTCACATTGAGGAAGATAGCACGCTTATCTTGTAAGCGCTGTTAGATTGTAGGTAACTGCCTCGAACTTTTCCCGTTATTCAACTTTGAGCTCTTTTTGAGCCAGGCCTACGATGACGCAAAGAAAGAGGGAGATCCCTCCGTGAAGCACCAATGAATGGTGGGAATGGGACCTTTTCAATCCTGCTGGGATAGGACTGAAAAGTCCCTTTATCTCCAGCAGTAGAACCAAGGTATATTTTGACCAAGAACTTGGTTAAGATTAAGAGACTTTTCAGTCCTATCCCAGTTCTGTAATAATCCTGTATTGTATCCTATAATAAGACGAGTATAGTATACAAATTTTAAAATCACGGACTGACTGTTGGAGAGTTATCGCTCAATAGGTAGACAAAAATGATTTGTAGAGTTCATAGAGTAATTGTAATTATTGAAATAATTATTAATAATATATTAAATCCTCTTAATATTAAAGCATTAAAGAATCGAATTATTATGTACACTCCAGCAGTTACTAAAGAGCTCAATAAATATGAGACATATGGGAATGGAGTTTTGAGTGGACTGCGAACTTGCAGAGTCACGCAGAGTGATGGAAGGGAATTTCTTGAAACTTAGTTACTGAGAAAAAGCAAACAGCTCCAGATCTGAGAAAGTGAGAAGTTATACGGAAGGAAATTGGGGGCGAAAAGGAACAGTGAGTGAGACTGACAAGGAAGGCGAGAAAGGAGAGAAACTGAGAAATGGAATTAACCCATCACGGGGATAACGCGTCACATTGAGGAAGATAGCACGCTTATCTTGTAAGCGCTGTTAGATTGTAGGTTCGATTCCCGCCTGGGGCGAACTTTGTCCTAAATAGGTAAGGTTTGTTCTCCTTTACTTGACTAGGTTTGTACATACTTGTAAAAGTCGAATGACAAAATGGCCCGTTACCGCATGGGTCCACAAGGCGCTAATGGGTTAAATGAGATAGGGAGGGAAGAAAAGAGAGAGTGAAACTAGAAAGAGAGTATGGAGAGAGAGGGAAATAAGATATGGGAGGGGGAAAGGGAGGGAATCGGAGAGACAGGAGTGAGATGTAATATTGCGAGACAACTAAATTACAAATGAGAAAATGTTCCCGAGTATAATTTCCCTGAGGAGATCTCTCTCCCCCTCCCTCTCCCTCTTCCTCCCTCTCCTCCTTCACCTCTGATGTACTTCTCCTTCCTTCCCATTCCTCCCTCTCTTATCTCCTCTTCCCCTTCCTCTCCTCTTTTACCTCTGATGTCCTTGCCCCTCCCCCTCTTCTCTCTCTCTCCCTTCCTTCACTCTTCTCCCCCCCTCCCTCTCCTCCTTCACCTCTGATGTACTTCTCCTTCCTTCCCATTCCTCCCTCTCTTATCTCCTCTTCCCCTTCCTCTCCTCTTTTACCTCTGATGTCCTTGCCCCCTCCCTCTCTTCTCTCCCCCCCCCTCCCTCTCCTCCTTGACCTCTGATGTCCTTCTCCTTCCTTCCCACTATTCCCTCTCTTATCTCCTCCTTCCTCTTCCCCTTCCTCTCCTCCCTTTTTCTCCTCCTTTACCTTTGATGTTCTTGCTCTTCCCCCTCTCCTTCTTCCTCCCTCTTCTCTGCTCCTTCCCACTCCTTCTTTACCTCTGATGTACTTGTACCCTTCCCCTCTCTCACCTATGGGCGTCCTTGCTGTTCTCTCTCCCTTCCTACCCCTCCCTACATGTCCTTGGTCCCTCTCAAGACCCCACCTTGGTTTCCAAACAATTCCCCTCGATAGTTTCATTATTAGGTATTCTAGGTAATAATAGACTCTTGAGTGGAGGGTAACCACTAGGCGAGGTTAACGCCGAAACGTGTCCTTGGCGGATAGGACCTTAAGCTGTGTCCACACATAGTCGATCGATAATCGATCCACATCGATTGACGGCCGTCGACATGTGTGGACACAGCTCTATGGGAGAAAGTGATAGAGATTGTACATTGAAGAGAGAGGGGCGGACGGAGGAGGGATTAAGGCTGTTATTTAGAAAGGTCACTCGGGATATCATGGATTTTTTTTTTTTTTCAATAATTAGGATTTGAAATGAAATTGGTAAATATTCATTCATCTCCTACCTATTCTCCCCCCTTATCCCTCCCTTTCTTTTTCTCCCATCCTTTTGATCCATTTCCCCCCTCTCTCTCTCTATTCATTTCCCCTCCCATCACGTGATCCATTTCCCCTCCCTCTATTCTTTTCCCCAATGGGCGTAATTCTGTGTTTACTCACTTTACCTGCTTTGTTGACATAGTTCTGCTTCCCCACATTATCTACACATGAACATGGGAAGATAAAACACTGTCCAAGGTAAAAACCTTGACTTGTGTTGATCGTCACGTCACATGGCTTACTCCTCTTCTTTTACTGCATCTTTTCCCTCCATACCCTCCTATCTAATGTCGCCTCCCTTCTCCATCCTTTTATAGGCAACAAAAGCACCAATACTTGAGTATAGTAAGTACTGTACATAAATTAATAGTTAACTGAAGATACCTACTTAATATAATAGAGTAGAATGGAGAGCTATGAACCAATCATAAAAATCTGGTGTGAACACTCTTCTCTCCCCCCCCCTCCCTCTCCTCCTTGACCTCTGATGTCCTTCTCCTTCCTTCCCACTATTCCCTCTCTTATCTCCTCCTTCCTCTTCCCCTTCCTCTCCTCCCTTTTTCTCCTCCTTTACCTTTGATGTTCTTGCTCTTCCCCCTCTCCTTCTTCCTCCCTCTTCTCTGCTCCTTCCCACTCCTTCTTTACCTCTGATGTACTTGTACCCTTCCCCTCTCTCACCTATGGGCGTCCTTGCTGTTCTCTCTCCCTTCCTACCCCTCCCTACATGTCCTTGGTCCCTCTCAAGACCCCACCTTGGTTTCCAAACAATTCCCCTCGATAGTTTCATTATTAGGTATTCTAGGTAATAATAGACTCTTGAGTGGAGGGTAACCACTAGGCGAGGTTAACGCCGAAACGTGTCCTTGGCGGATAGGACCTTAAGCTGTGTCCACACATAGTCGATCGATAATCGATCCACATCGATTGACGGCCGTCGACATGTGTGGACACAGCTCTATGGGAGAAAGTGATAGAGATTGTACATTGAAGAGAGAGGGGCGGACGGAGGAGGGATTAAGGCTGTTATTTAGAAAGGTCACTCGGGATATCATGGATTACATTGAAGAGAGAGGGGCGGACGGAGGAGGGATTAAGGCTGTTATTTAGAAAGGTCACTCGGGATATCATGGATTTTTTTTTTTTTTCAATAATTAGGATTTGAAATGAAATTGGTAAATATTCATTCATCTCCTACCTATTCTCCCCCCTTATCCCTCCCTTTCTTTTTCTCCCATCCTTTTGATCCATTTCCCCCCTCTCTCTCTCTATTCATTTCCCCTCCCATCACGTGATCCATTTCCCCTCCCTCTATTCTTTTCCCCAATGGGCGTAATTCTGTGTTTACTCACTTTACCTGCTTTGTTGACATAGTTCTGCTTCCCCACATTATCTACACATGAACATGGGAAGATAAAACACTGTCCAAGGTAAAAACCTTGACTTGTGTTGATCGTCACGTCACATGGCTTACTCCTCTTCTTTTACTGCATCTTTTCCCTCCAAAAAGGTCCCTCAAAATATTATTTTTTTTTTTTTTTTTTTTTTCAATTAGGATTTGAAATGAAATTGGTAAATATTCATTCATCTCCTACCTATTCTCCCCCCTTATCCCTCCCTCTCTTTTTCTCCTATCCTTTTGATCCATTTCCTCTCTCTCTCTATTCATTTCCCCTCCCATCACGTGATCCATTTCCTCTCTCTCTATTGATTCCCCCTCCCATCACGTGATCCATTTCCCCTCCCTCTGTTCTTTTCCCCAATGGGCGTAATTCTGTGTTTACTCACTTTACGTGCTTTGTTGACATAGTTCTGCTTCCCCACATTATCTACACATGAACATGGGAAGATTCAACACTGTCCAAGGTAAAAACCTTGACTTGTGTTAAACGTCACATTGCTTACTCCATGGACAATAAAATCACTAATACTTGTAATATGTGTTCCCCATAATATGTCAAAATATATGAGACCTCGGTTAGCCTTTGCGGGTAAAGGGACTTTTCAGTCCTATCCCAGCAAGTATAGTAAGTAATGTATAAATTAATAATTAACTGAAGATACCTACATATGTACTTGTAAATACTCGTACAGATTTCCCTCTTTCTCTGGCCATTCATTTGTGATTTTGCGAATTTCCACAAATTCTCTTTTTTTCTTTTGCTTTCAGAGGGGCGTTTTCTGTTGTAAGAAGATGCGTTCAAAAGGCCACCGGTTTAGAATTCGCTGCCAAGATTATCAACACAAAGAAACTATCAGCTAGAGGTGAGTAGATACGCAAACGGTTTCCTTGTGGAATCTGAAGCAACACAACACTTGATCTTTTTTTTTTTTAAGAGGTTTGACGGAGGGAACTGTAACTGCCAAAAGGTCTTATCGTTCCGCAATCGAAGAGAGCAACAATCCAAAAGAATGAACAATCCAAAAGAAACCCTCAAAATTCCATAAGGCATACGAAAATTCTAAATTTAGAAGAAACCCTCAAAATTCCAGAAAGACAATCCAAAAGAAACCCTCGATATTCCAGAGAGACAATCCAAAAGAGACCCTCAAAATTTCAGAAAGCATTCGAAAATTCTAAATTTAGAAGAAATCCTCAAAATTCAAGAAGGTATGGACAATTCAAAAGGCCACCGGTTTAGAATTCGCTGCCAAGATTATCAACACAAAGAAACTATCAGCTAGAGGTGAGTAGATACGCAAACGGTTTTCTTTTGGAAACTGAAGGAAACTTACTTACTTTCCGTGGTCACAAATGTCAAAAACTTCAGATTTGGAATCTCCAGTGATTTGCCACAAGAATTGCTTTCTCGTTTGCAAGTGCCAGGTCATCATCCGGAGTGCATGTTTACTGAAGGAAACAACCATTGGTCTTGAATGGTTGGGAGTGCGCCACCTTGGATTTCCAATAATTCCAACGGTTTAGTACAGGCGCTACCACGCCACCTAGTGGTTAAACTCCCGTACTTTCCCTTAAAAGAGGGGGAAATGAGCTTCGGTGTAGTGGAGTTCAAAATTTATAGCTCCAGGTTAGGTGCATAAAAAGATTAGAAAGAAGACTCAATCCAAATGGCCAGTATAGAATTACCCATTTTTCTTATAGCAAAAAATAAAAAATAAACAAAAGTAAAATATTAAGTTGACCTATGCCTGCCTACTAATTGTCATAAAAATAAATTCACTCAACAACAACTTGAATTCTTGGAAAAAATTATGTTGAAAAAAAAAAAAACAACCACACACAAAATCTCCAAAGTACCGTCAAATCTTCGGATCCGATATGCCGATTTTACTAAAAACAAGTCATCTACTCTACACTATGACACTAAGAAAGTTGAAACAGCTGTACAAGTCTACAATTAATACACCACAAATTGGAACTCCAAATTCTACCATGGAAATTCTTTGATGCTAAATTTAGAAGAAATCCTCAAACTTCAAGAAGGTATGGACAATCAAAAAGAAACCCTCAAAATCCAGAAGGTGTAATGAAGATGCTAAATTAAGAAGAAATCCACAAAATTCAAGAAGGTATCAAAAGAAAACCTCAAAATTCCAGAAGGCATATAAAAATTCTAAATTTAGAAGACTCCTCAAAATTCAAGAAGGTATGGACAATCCAGAAGAAACCCTCAAAATTCCAGAGGGTATACGAAAATTCTAAATTTAGAAGAAATCCTCAAAATCCAAGAAGGTATGGACAATCCAAAAGAAACTCGAAATTCCAGAATGCATACGAAAATTCTAAATTTAGAAGAAACCCTCAAAATTCCAGAAGGCATTCAAAAGTTCTAAATTTAGAAGAAATCTTCAAAATTCAAGAAGGTATGGACAATCCATAAGAAACCCTCAAAATTCCAGAAGGTATACGAAAATTCTAAATTTAGAAGAAATCTCCAAAATTCAAGAAGGTATGGACAATCCAAAAGAAACTCAAAATTCCAGAATGCATACGAAAATTCTAAATTTAGAAGAAACCCTCAAAATTCCAGAAGGCATTCAAAAGTTCTAAATTTAGAAGAAATCCTCAAAATTCAAGAAGGTATGGACAATCCATAAGAAACCCTCAAAATTCTAGAAGTCAAACTAAAATTCTAAATCTAGAAGAAATACTCAAAATTCAAGACGGTATGGACAATCCAAAAGAAACCCTCAAAATTGAATAAGGTATATGAAGTGAAGATGCTAAATTTAGAAGAAATCCTCAAAATTTAAAAAGGTATGGTCAATCCAAAAGAAATCCTCAAAATTCAAGACGGTATGGACAATCCAAAAGAAACTCTCAAAATTCCAGAAGGCATACGAAAATTCTAAATTCAGAAGAAATTCTCAAATTTCACAACGTGTATGAAAATTCTAAATTTAAAAGAAATCCTCAATATTCCAGAAGGTACTCAAAAATTCTAAATTTAGAAGAAATCCTCAAAATTCAAGAAGGTATGGACAATCCAAAAGAAACTCTCAAAATTCCAGAAGACAAACAAAAAATCTAAATCTAGAAGAAACCCTCAAAATTCCAGAAGGCGTATAAAGATTCGAAATTTAGAAGAAATCCTCAAAATTCAAGAAAGTATCGAGAACTCCAAAGAAACCCTCAAAATTCCAGAATGAAGATTCCAAATTCAAAAGAAATTTTCAAAAACACTTTGAAGATTAGCTTCCAAATGAGCCCTCAAATTCAAATTGCAAACATGAAAATCAAAGGAGAAACTTAAAATGCCAGAATGTGAAATGACGTAAATAGGCAATAAAACAAAATTCAAAATTCAATCACCCGTGTTTTTATTTCTCTATCGAACCCACACCCTCCTGTTTACCAGGCGTCCATTATAGCACGTGAGGCAGGCTTAAAACAACAAATATCGGGAAGGAGTATTTAAATACGATGGAAGGGGGAGGAGGATAGAAAATTGGGGCAGAAGAGGAGGAGGTTTTTGAGTGACACTTGACACGGCTTAGAATGGCTTCCCCCTCCTCCCCCTATTTCTCCTCCTCTTCCTCCTCCCCCTCCCCCTATTGGAAAATAATGAGAGGAGGAGAAGGAAGAAAAAAAAAATCGCTGACTCGAGTAAAAATAGAAAATGTCTTTCAAGTTTTTATGCGATGGCTGGGAAAATACAATAGTAAGGTTTTGTTTCATAATAGTGGGAGGGAGAGGAAGAGATATAAGCCATAGGAGTGGGAGGAAGAGGAAGAGAGAGGAAGGAAGGAGAGAGAGGAAGGAAGACAGAGAGTGGGAGTGAGAGAGGAATTAAGAGGGGAAAATATAAGCCATGATATAGTGGGAGGGAGGAAAAGGAAAAGAAAAGGGAAAAAATATAGGAGAGTGAGAGTAAGAAAAAAGGGAAGAGAGTGGGGGAGGGAGGAAAGAAAGGGGGAAGAAGGAGAGAAAGATGGGAGAAAGAAGAGAGAAAGATTACCCCAGTTACCTAGCAGGTACTTCGATTTATGTGGGGGAAAACTTGAAAAATTGTAGCATCTGTGCTTCTAACATTTCCCGTTGTACCTAGTGGGGACAACTGGACAAAGGCTGGTAATTCTACTACAATAGGATGTGTATTTGGTGAAAGCATAAACAAGAGACCATCCACCATAGTCGGATAAAACTTCCAAGGTTTATTGAACGAGCAAAATAGGTACCTTGTTGTTTAAAAAAGTGTTAAATAACAATAAAAATCCTATCCCAATCAATTGATTTCTGTTTTGTTTGGTTTCACAGATTTTCAAAAATTGGAAAGAGAAGCTCGAATATGTAGGAAACTTCAGCACCCAAATATTGGTAAGTCAATTTTGATTTAATTCATAATCACATTGTTTAGAATAGAATAGAATAGAATAAAATAGAATAGAATAGAATAGAATAGAATAGAATAGAATAGAATATACCTTGTTTATCCTGCCCGAATAGGACTGAAAAGTCCCTTTACCCCAGCAGTCTAAACAAGGTCTCGTATATTTGATGGGTTAAAGAATAATACATACAACTAACAATTCAGTAAAAAGACCTTGCTTAACTAGAAAAAAAAGGTTAGGTCAATTTTATATTGTTGGTAGGTAACTAACTAGGTAGAAAGTAGGTTTAATTGAAATAGCTCCACTCCGGAAGAGACCCCAGTTACAGCGTACATGGTATTTTTTCCAAGATGTTATGCGTAAAACATAAACACAACAATTTTCAGGCGTTCATAAAAAAAAATCGATGTCTTTTGGATTTCGAAAATCCGTGATCTCGAGTTTTTTTACTTTCCTTATCCTATACTTCCTATATCAAGGAAAGTAATGTACATATTAACCTTCAGGGGCGTGCCGTCCATGTATGCAGTGCATGCCTAAAGAAAAATTAACCTTAACAACATACAGATGTAGTAAAAGAGGCTCACAGTAATGCTATGATATTCACACAATTTGTGAATAAAAGACGCTTTTCACCACAAATAACTCACTGATATGTACTTCCAATACAACCTATGTAATAATACCTGTGCAAAGCACGACTCCAAGTGTCGTTTAAGGGTGGGAAAGTCACGGCAAAAGCTAAGTCACTTGACACAATGAAGTGAACATAATTAAAAGGTTTTCGGAGAGGAGGGGGGGGTCTCTTGTTTCAGTTAGGGAAAAGGAAGACTGTTTTGAGGGAAGAGGACTGGTTTAAGGGGAAGAGATTGTATAGAACTACCCTTCATCTGTCTGTTTTCTTATGAGGGCATAAAGGTATACCAACCATGATATATTGTCTGTTGTAAATCGGCGCTTGAGGAGCTAAACAGCCTAAAGGCCCGTTTACACGCTGCATCTTATGCTCTGTTGATTTGGATTGCAAAATATCTCGCTAGATAAAAAAAAAAAAAAAACTTTGAAATCAAAAAAAGTCCCCATTTTTGACCCAAATTTTCTTGGCCCCAAAATGGGACCAGAAATCAAATCTGTCAATCCTGATAGCAAATTTTCGAAATAATGGTTGATAAGCTGTGTTGTTTCTTGAGCGCCGAAACGTTGTCTGGGGGTGAAGGAATGGTTTTGTCTGTTGTCTGATGGAAGAGGTTTGTCTGTTCTGGGAACGGAAGGAGGGGTCTATTGTTGGGACAGTTCTATTGTGTGGGAGTAGAATAGTACATCATTAATCATCAACTCCACATGTGGGGATAGTGGAGGGCTATAGCTCCACATGAAGATTGTGGGGGGCTTTACACGATTGCGTTGGGAGGCTCTAGTAGGTAGAAAGGAATAAGAAAGGATTTTGCGAAAATCTAAACTATTCTAAACCGATCCTGAGATATGATCAATTTTTGATCGCTAAAATCTCCATAAGACTGCGGGAGAGAAATGTTCCGCTTTCGACCAACATTTTGAGTTTTGTTTATGTTTTTAGCTTGATAACTATGCAGCTAATAGAGAGCGCGCAGAATAAGAAAGGATTTTGCGAAAATCTAAACCGATCCTGAGATATGATCAATTTTTGATCGCTAAAATCTCCATAAGACTGCGGGAGAGAAATATTCCGTTCTCGACCAACATTTTGAGTTTTGTTTATGTTTTTAGCTTGATAACTATGCAGCTAATAGAGAGCGCGCAGCGCGACCGTATTTTTCATTATTTTCTACAAGTTCGGCCATGCCTTTTCTACAAGTTTGGCCATGCCTCGGGATGAACTAGCGGGATTCCGGAGCGAAGCGACGGAATTCAGCTAGTTCCTTCATATGTTCCTTCTCCTATCTTCTTAACCTTTTCTTATTTTCTTCACCTTTCTTTTCCTTCTCCTCTTCCTCTCTTCTTCCTTCTTTTTCTTATTTTCCTCCCCCCCCCGGGGGGCCTCTTCTCCCATCTTAACAAGAAGATTCTCCTCTTCTTTTTCTTCTCCTCCTCCTCCTCCTAAGCATCCTTCCCATTTTCCTCCTCTTCCTTCATTAGCCTCAGGATCACATGATGCTTCGGAAAACTGCCTCCGCCACATATCCTGCTATTCTTACTTTGATGAATGGCCGGGACTCAGGTTTTCTCGTTCCAAAGTCCGAAATCAAATAGATTTCACTCTGTCCGTCCACAACCCCCTACCTGCTCCTTTCCTGCCCCCGGTCCTGGATGGAGATCATTTTTCAAAATGTTTTTCGTCTACTTCTACTTCTTCCTTTTTTTTCTTCCTCCTCCTCCTTCTTCTTTTTTCTTTTTTTTTCCTTCTCCTGGTTTTGCTTTCGAGTCTGCCCTGATATAACGGAAGCTTTGTCATCAGCATCACTGCCATCAGTTTTGGGAGTTGACCTTTTTCGCCCTTTTTAAATTCAAAATTTCCTCCTTGCATTTTCTGAGTTTTTGGATCAATTGACTGATTCCATCATCTTGGACTTCTTGTGGACCTATTTCATCACGGTATTCTTTAGAAGCGATCACTAACGACTATACAAGCTGAGGGAACACTGAGGTCTTATCGTCCTGAAATCAAAAAGAGGATGAGGACAGAAAAACTTTGACTCCGCCGGGAATCGAACCCGTGCAAGCCTAGTGTGATGTGTCACGGAGGTTGCTGAAATTACTTAAACCGAAAAGAAAGTTTCATCGATTTTGTGCAATGAGAGAAAGCTTAGTGCTGAACATATTTTGGGAAGAAATTTCCTTTTTTGTTGTTCACTTGTTCTATCCTTTTTTTTTTTTTTTTTTTTTTTTTTTTAGTTTTTTCTTTCACCGCATCTTCATTCTTGTTTTTCTCTCCAGTCTTGCCTCCTCCTCTTCTCCTCCTCCTCTCCTCCTTCTCTCCTCCTCCTTCTCCTTCTCCTCTTCCTCTTCTTTTTCTTCTTCTTCCTCCTCCTCCACCTCCTCTTCTTTCTTTTGTGTGTTTCTTGTTTTCGTCTATATCCTAAATAAATTCGTTCCCAAATAGATGGTTTATTTACTTTATCTTCTCTGAACCCTGAGGCTCGTGGTATCATCAAGTTTTTAGATTTTCGTTCTGTTTTAACATTGGATGTAGTAGGTACTTCTTTGAGAGTACTCTCTTGTAGTAACGTTTTAGCACTTTAGCTCTTTTGGTGCACTCTATACGAGTATTATACATTGTCTTTTGTTTTCCAATTTCCATACGATATAATTTATCACGCCCTTATCTTTCTTTCTTTTTAGCCATGTCGTATCTTCTTGAATTTTAAGGTACTTGCAGTTTGGTTAAGTTTTTAGTTCTTTGAGATTTAGGTATTGGGTAGTAAGTAGCTACTATTTTACATATTTAATTTAACTATTAGACATTCGAAGAAGGGTTATGGCTGTCTCAACAAGGCTTTGCCTGTAGGAACTTATGAAGATTAGTTCCATTAAGGTTTTCAGACGTTTTGGGTATACCAATTTGGGTAGAAACTTCTCCTTTAACGCTGTTCTTTGAGTTTTAGATTAATTCTGTAATATGTATACTTCTTCTAGAGTTACTTTTGTTATTATACTGTCGACTTGTTTTATAACTACTTTATTTTCACACTGTTCTTCATTTTAACATTGTTCTTTTTCTTTCTGTTCCAGTGCGCTTGCATGACAGTATACAAGAAGAAAATTACCATTATTTAGTGTTCGATCTGTAAGTACAACTTAATTTATACCTTTTACTTAATTTGCATACATTGAGGGAGGATAAAATACATATTTATACCTACATACATACATGTAAACATACATAATATGTAGGAACTTAATTTATACCTTTTACTTAATTTGCATACATTGAGGGAGGATAAAATACATATTCATACCTACATACATAATATGTAGGTATGCAATATGTTATCTTATTGATTTCCCAACATGGAAACCATATGGGTAAAAATGCCATGATGGTAATAAGCTAGCGTTGTGCCTTTGAATGTTGGGTTATTTGCAACTTAATTTATACCTTTTACTTAATTTGCATACATTGAGGGAGGATAAAATACATATTCATACCTACATACATAATATGTAGGTATGTAATATGTTATCTTATTGATTTCCCAACATAGAAACCATAATATGGGTAAAAATGCCATGATGGTAATAAGCTAGCGTTGTGCTTTGAATGTTGGGTTATTTGTAAAGGTCCTATCCCGTTTTTGACTTTTTGATTTTGTGGGAAATTTGATCATGGATCAATGCGTTTTTTGAACTTTTCAAAATGAAATTTTCAAAGTTATTTTTTCCAACTGGAGCAGGGAGATAGTAAAAAAAAATGCATTTAGATAAATTTCAACAGATTTACCCTCCCACAAATTTTAACCCATTAGGTTCGTTTGTTCCACAGCGTGACGGGTTAAACTGAATATTAAACAAATTAGGTAGGTACAAAGGTATTCTTTAACCATGATCGAATAAGCTACCGGCTAAAAAATTCCCGGAGGGTCGGGCCCTGCTTGTTGATTTTGTGGGAAATTTGATCATGGATCAATGCGTTTTTTGAACTTTTCAAAATGAAATTTTCAAAGTTATTTTTTCCAACTATAGCAGTAAAAAAAAAAAAATGCATTTAGATAAATTTCAACAGATTTACCCTCCCACAAATTTTAACCCATTCGGTTCGTTTGTTCCACAGCGTGACGGGGGGCGAATTGTTCGAGGACATTGTAGCCCGCGAGTTCTACTCAGAAGCGGATGCCTCCCATTGCATTCAGCAAATCCTGGAGAGCGTCAACCACTGCCACTCCAATGGGGTAGTTCATAGAGACTTAAAGGTAAGAATTCAATTCTATTCTAGAAAATCTATAAATATACATAAAAGGATTTCCCAATCTTCTTCTTTCATCAGTAGAATCCACACACCTATGTTGTATTCTATGCATTTAAATGACCCTGGGATAAAAATAGAAACTCAATCCATTAGACTCCTCCATTTCATTCTTAGTTCATAGAGACTTAAAGGTAAGAATTCAATTCTATCCTAGAAAATCTATAAATATACATGAAAGGATTTCCCAATCTTCTTCTTTCATCAGTAGAATCCACACACCTATGTTGTATTCTATGCATTTAAATGACCCTGAGATAAAAATAGAAACTCAATAATGGATTTCATTTCATTCTACTCTAAGTTCCCAAACAAATGAGGATAAAATGCTCATTGGCCGGAACAAAAATCAATATTTGACGCATATCTTGCAGGTGGAAGGAAATTGAAAACCTCGAGGGAATTCGATTGTGTCATTTAGTAGACAACTTAGTTCATAGAGACTTAAAGGTAAGAATTCAATTCTATCCTAGAAAATCTATAAATATACATGAAAGGATTTCCCAATCTTCTTCTTTAACAGTAGAATCCACACACCTATGTTCTATTGACTAAGTTTCGGCAAGATCAAACATAACGTGGCTGAGTTATTCGCCCTGTCTGAACAAGCCCCACGTCCGAACACACCCCGGTCTCCCCTATTCTATGCATTTAAATGACCCTGAGATAAAAATAGAAACTCCATCCATTAGGCTCCTCCATTTCATTCTACTCTAAGTTCCCAAACAAATGAGGATAAAATGCCCATTGGCCGGAACAAAAATCAATATTTGACGCATATATTGCAGGTGGAAATTGAAAACCTCGAGGGAATTCGATTGTGTCGTTTAGTAGACAACTAGACACCCTGTATCTGTATTAGCTTACCACGTATTATTATTTCTTTTTTTTTATGCCTCTCCCTTTCTCCCATTCTTTCCCTCCCTTCCTTTATTTCTCTCCCCCTCCTGTTCCTCCCTCTTTTGCATATTGTTTTTTATCTTCGTTATCACTACATAACAGAAGCTCGAGTCACGAACAAACTTGTCTGTGTGTGTTTCTTCTTTCTCACACATGTTCCTCCCTCCCTCTCTCTCTTTCCCTCTCTCTCTCTCTCTATTCCTCCCTCTTTCTCTCCCTTTTTCTCTTCTCGCTCTCTCTTCCACCTCCCTCACTCTCCCTCCCTTCTTGCTGTCTTCGTCCCTTCTCTCCATGAACCCTTTATGTCTCTTCCCTCTCTCTCTCTCCCCCTCCCTCCCCCTCCCTTCTTCCTCTGTCTGTTCTCTCTCTCTCTCTCTCTCTCTCTCTCTCTCTCTCTCTCTCTCTCTCTCTCTATTCCTCCCTCTTTCTCTCCCTTTTTCTCTTCTCTCTCTCTTCCACCTCCCTCCTTCTCCCTCTCTTCTTGCTGTCTTCGTCCCTTCTCTCCATGAACCCTTTATTTCTCTTCCCTCTCTTTCTTTCCCTCTCTCTCTCTCCCTCCCCCTCCCCCTCACGTCTTCCTCTGTCTTCCTCCTTTCTCTTAACAAACCCTTTATCTCCCTTCCCTCTCTCTCTCTCTCCCTCCCTCCCTGTTTGTTATCTCCACTTTGTCCCTTTGTTTTTTTCACTTTACCCTTTTTTTATCTCCCTCTCAACTCCCTTTTCTTCTCTCTCTTCTCCCTCCCTTCCTCCTTCACTTTACCCTTTTTTTATCTCCCTCTCAACTCCCTTTTCTTCTCTCTCTTCTCCCTCCCTTCCTCCTCTCTCTCTCTCTCTCTCTCCCTAATCCCTCCATCTTTTCCTATCTCCTCCTTTCTTTCCTTTCATTCCCCGATCGAATAAACTACGGGCTAAAAAATTCCCGGAGGGACGGGCCCAGCTTGTTTTATCTTCCTCTCCTCGTCCTTTCTCCATTTCGGCCTATCTCCTTCCTTTCTTCCTTCTGTCTTTCTCCCTCATATACATCTCTCTTCCCTCCCCTATATTTGTTATCTCTACAATTTGTCCCCATCTTTTTATTCTTTACCCATTTCTCCCCCTCTCTCCCTTCCTCTCGCTCTCTTTCTCCCTATCAATCCTTCCCCTCTCAATTTCTTTCAAACGCTCGCTCTCTCCTCCCTCTCTCTCTATCTCCCTCGTTCTATCCTCTCTCTCTCCCTCGTTCTCTCATCTCTCTCCCTCCCTCCTCCCTCTCTCATTTTCTCTCACACCACATGTTCGTAGAATATTATATGCTGGGGTATCAACTTTCAATTTACATACAATGTTCTCTTCCTGACGCGTGCTTATAGTATTCTTTATTCTAGCTTCTATGTAGTTTGCTCATATTATTATACTGTAACTCCCCCTATATTTGTTATCTCTACAATTTGTCCCCATCTTTTTATTCTTTACCTCCCTTCCGTCTATTTCTCCCCCTCTCTCCCTTCCCCTTGCTCTCTTTCTCCCTATCAATCCTTCCCCTCTCAATTTCTTTCAAACGCTCGTTCTCTCCTCCCTCTCTCTATATCCCTCGTTCTATCCTCTCTCTCTCTCTCTCCCCTCTTTCTCTCCCTTCCTCCTCCCTCTCTCATTTTTTCTCTCACACCACATGTTCGTAGAATATTATATGCTGGTGTATCAACTTTCAATTTACATACAATGTTCTCTTCCTGACGCGTGCTTATAGTGTTCTTTATTCTAGCTTCTATGTAGTTTGCTCATACCTATTATTATACTGTAATACCTACAACAGATATACAGATTCTGTATACAACATGTTGGTAGGAGTAATAATCTTTTTGTTACACACTTGTTGAATTTCTCATATTTGTTGAGAATTTCTCAACATTTCTCTTAGCTCATTTTCCGCCATAAAACTATTGTGGCACTTTTTTGAAGAGGTTTGATAGGGGGAGCTTGGAGTCTTACCGTTCAGAGAACGAACCTTATCTCTTCAGGATAAAATTCGCCCGGGGCGGGAATCGAACCAGCGACCTAGCCCTTGCAACTTGCAAGGCAGACGCGCTACCAACCAAGCTAGCTTATTTTGGCTATTTTTGTGGCTCCTTTTTTTTAAGAGGTTTGACAGAGGGAACTATAACTGCTAATGGTCTTATCGTCCCGAAATCGAAGAGAGAAGGAAGACAGGATAGGAGAAAGCCAGCCGTTCCGAGAACGAACATTATCCCATCAGGATAAAATCCGCCCCGGGCGGTAATCAAACCCGCGGCCTAGCGCTTACAAGGCAGACGCACTACCAACTAAGCTAACTAGGCTTACTAGGCTGGCAATTTTGTGGCTCCTTGATCTCTGTATAAATCAAGATCACGTTTAGTTTTTACCTTTTAACTCAAGATTACTTTGATAAAGTTGAAAAATATTGCTTTCAGTTTTCAGCTTTTCCACTTTTATCTTATTTTTTCCTCCTTCTCCTCCTCCTCTCCCACTTTTTTTCTTCTTTCTCCCTCTCTTCCGTCTATTCTCTTCTCTTTCTTCAATAATTGCAAGTCTAGGGACCACTACTTTTATATTCTTTATTATTCTCTCCTCCCTTCTCTCTCCTGCCGGCTTTCTCCACCTCTCTCTTCTCCCTGTTTCTCCAATAATTGTTTGTGTTCTATTTTTCTCTCGGTTTTGTGTATTCTATTCCTTTTATTTATTTGGCTTACTTGCACACAGGCTGCCTGTCTGTGTTTTTTCCATTATTTTCTTTTCTCACCCTCTTCCCACTCTTTTCTCCTTTTCCCCCCTCCCTTCTCCCTTTCTCCTTCCATTTTATTTATCCATTTCGTTCCTTTCTTTCGCCTTATCTTTCTCTTGCTTTCGAATTTATTTATTTACTTATTTATTTTAGTTCGATGCCAAACTCGAGTATTCCCTTTCCCCCCTCAAATCCTCAGTAATTTTTTTCTTTTTCTCTTTTTTACTTTCCTTATCCTATAGGAAGGAAAGTAATGTAATCGGGTCAAATTTTCCTATAGTAAGGAAAGTAAAATGTAATCGAGTCAAATTTTGGATAGTCAGTTTTTAGTGCCAAAACACGTTTTGAGGTCTCTAGAGAACGGTATATCTCTCGAGAACGGTATTAACTAGAGACTTGAAATTTGGCATGCAGCTGTCAAATGTGACAAGGATGAGGTTGGCGGTATTTTTACCGCTTTTTGGCGGTTTTCGACCGTTCTTTGGCGGTTTTCAGCTATACTGACTAAACGGTTAGAGATATTGTAAAAGTTACTATAGAACATAAAAATGAACATCATTCAATAGGATAAGGAAAGTCGTGTGATGTTCACACCAGATTTTTTTTTTTTTTTTTTTTTTTTTTTTTTTTTTTTAAATTTATTAGGTTCTTTTTTTTGAGGTTCGATATAGCAGTACTGACCAGCCTAACCGAGGAGGTCTTAATATCGTCCCGAAATCGACCAAAAGACAAGATAGGAGAAAGTCAGTCAAGTTAGCGCTTACATTACAAATTACAAGGAACAAGGCTCTCTTTGATTTCGGGACGATAAGACATCCTCTTTATAAAAGTGATGTTTTAATGAAAATTTGTGTTGTTTTTGTGTGTTTTCAGCCAGAAAATCTACTATTAGCAAGTAAGGCGAAGGGCGCCGCTGTCAAACTGGCGGATTTCGGTCTTGCCATCGAAGTGCAAGGCGAGCAACAGGCCTGGTTCGGTAAGTTTGGATAGTTTTTTGAACGGCTGTCTCATTAGTAAAGTTAAAGATTATTTTTTACTTTACATCCATGCCTATTCGGGGGAAAAAATAATTTATAACCCAAAATTCTCTACTCTGGCCTTTTTTTTTTTTCTTTTTTTTTAAGAGGTTTCGTCCCAGTATTTTCTATCAGATAAGTTCAACTGATCTGATGAACTCATGGAAATTAAATTTCAATATTTTCATCTCATGAGATGAACTTATCTGGTGGTGTGTGGGGGGAGACAAGACATCAATTAAGTTGTCTGATCAAATCCATCGGTGTTTTTACGTCAATCTTGTTAGATCAGTACCAGATTAATCTTTTTTCAGGCTGACCAGCGGATGGATTTGACCAGCAGAACAGTAATGTCCTCACGAGGGCTTTCAAATGGTTAAATCTTGCTTTGTCTGGACCAAGGTTCGCTTTGTCTAGATCCGGAATAATAATTAAGTCTGGGCTTGGGGAACATGCAAAGTAACAACTTTTATTATACATATTTCTTTTTTCCAAAAATCAATTAGGTATAATTTCATTTTTGAAGTTTTATTAATCTATACTTATAATCTATTCGTGTTGGATGTTGGCAGGTGTTATCCTGTACATATTGTTGGTGGGTTATCCGCCGTTCTGGGATGAAGATCAGCACCGACTGTACGCACAAATCAAGGCTGGCGCCTACGACGTAAGTGTTCTCATAACTAATACATATTCTTATGTACATGCGTCTAATTAGTGAAGCACACAAGACGAGAGAGGCCCATTACCTATAGGTTTTTGCTTGAACCGAGTTCAACCCATCATTTTTTTCTCTCTCTCCAATGGCTTTTCATTGGGGTGTTTCTGCCTTTACCTCCCTCTTCTTCTCCCTTTACCTCCCTCTTCTTCACCCTGTTCAGTTACCTCTCCTCCTCTCAACATACCCATGTCTTGGTCTCCCTCCCCCTTATCTCTCCTCCTCTCAACATTCACCTTTCCTTTCCGTTACCTCCCTCTTGTAATCTCCCCTGTCCTTTACCTCCCTCCTTTCTACCCCTCCTCTTCTCTCGTATAACCTCCCATCTTTTACCTCCTTCCCCTCCTTTATCTGTAGCGTTATCTCTCCTCCCATTTCCTCCCCTCGACAACTCAAGAGGGCCTTGGAAAAGTTTGCATAGCATGTGAGGGAAGGGCGGCCCCTTCATCTCCCTTCCTCTCGACATCACCTTTTTCGATATATCCCCCCTTCCTTATATCCCTCCCCTCCTTTACCCCTCTTGTAATCTCCCCTCCCCTCAAGTTATCTCTCCTTCCCCTCCTTTACCCCTCCCATGTCCTCCCTCCGATAACTCAAGAGGGCCTTGGAAAGTATGCATAGCATGTGGGGGAGCTCTGTGTGTCTATTGACAGTCGACACCGGTGACATGATTGATAATGTTGTACGCCAGGAGCTTAAAATAACTCGGGCGACAAATGTTGTTCGTGAAAAATGGGGACAGGATGGTTTTCTCTTCCGTAGTGGGAGGCGCTCGGAGAACGAGAGGACGCGGGTTTGAATCCCATCCGAGGAATGAAAGTTAGTGTCACTATATAGATTTTCACCATTTTTCTAGGAGGTTTGATAGAGGGAACTGCTACGGTCCTTTTGTCCCGAAAGCGAAGAGGAAAGGAAGACAGGATAGGAGAAGACCAGCCGTTCCGAGAACGAACCTTATCTGTTCAGGATAAAATCTGCCCCGGGCGGGAATCGATCCCACAATACATATAACGCTTAAAAGGCAGACGCGCAGCGCTCTGAGCTATCTATGTAGGTTGGCAGAAAATTATTTTATGTTGCTGTTTAAATTCGAAACGCAGTGTCCTCGATTATGAACAATGCCTTAGCAACTGTACTATTGTGACTGGTACTGTTATTGAGGGAGGAGGAGGAAGAGGTAAATAGGAAGAGAAGGAGGAGGAAGTTGAGCAGAGAGAAGAGGAAGAAGTGGAGAGAAATTACTAGGTAAAAAATCCGCCCCGGGCGGGAATCGAACCCGCGGCCTAGCGCTTACAAGGCAGACGCACTACCAACTAAGCTAACTAGGCTGGCACTCTGGCCTTAACCCAAAGTCTGTACCAAAATAAATTTGTTAGAATGTGGATTTGGGCGTTTTGTAAACTGTACGGGCAGGTAGTGTAGGTAGCAGGTACCTACTAGGGATGACCTCATTAGAAAATATTTAATTCCCAACCACCATCAGGAACTCTTTCTATCTCCTTCCCACCCCTCCTCTGTTTTCTCTAGCTCTCTCTCTCTCTCTCTCTCTCTCTCTCTTCCCTCTCTTTTTCCTATTTTTTCTCTCTTTCCCTCCCCGAAGGTCTACATCCTTCCTTTCCTCACTTCCATCCGTTATCCATTTTCTCTCTCCTTATTTTATCTTCTCTTCTCTCCTCCTCTCTATTTTCTCTCTCTCTCTCCCTCCTTATATTGTCTTCTATTCTCTCTACTCCATTTTCTCTCTTCCTTCATTCTTTCCTTTCCCTCTTACTCTTTTTTCTCTTTCTATTCTTCTTCCTCCCTCTCTCTCTTCTCTTCCTCCTCTTCTTTCTACTCCCTCTTGTGTTACACCCTCCTTCCTCTCTGGTTCTTCCTAGAGTGAGGTTCAGATTCTCAAGTACAAAGTCACTGCATTACTGCAGCTGTTAGTGCTCGTTACTGCAAAGTGAATTAGATAGTAGATAGTAAGTGGGAAGAAGCTATTGAATTTATTCTGAAGTAGCATCCTTCGACTTGAAATAAATAGGCACTCACCTAGTTTTGTAAATGAGAACAATCCAGCCTAGTTAGCCTAACGAAGTTCATGTTTTAAAAGGTTCCAAATGTGTCGGTTTATTCTCGGGAAGATAGGTTTTATTGGGTGGAAATCCCACCTCAGGTGGAGGATGGTTGGCCTTAGTGTCTTTATAAGATTTTTCTTGAGAGGGTAGTTCACCTTTGTGAGATTGTAAGTGCTAAGGCCCGGGTTCGATCCCCGCCCGAGGTTCGTTCTTGGAACGACTGGCTTTCTCCTATCTCCCTATAGGGTTCTATATTGGAGTTCCAGAACACAGATTAGGCTTTCGGCGCGGCGTCCTAGATTTTTCTCAGCTTAGGTATCTCAAAATGTAGCCTCCTGGATAGTACTAGCTAGAGCACGGAATAGAAACCTGTACTCTCTGTGTAATGGTGTAGAACTGTAGAGACAATAGAGCTTCCCTGTCGTGCTAATCCCTGCTGGCTTCAAAGTTTTCCTTTTGTTTTCCATTAGCTAAAAACAAGGAAAGAAGCGCATTGCAGAGCACTAGGGGTGATCAGGGAAAACTGAACACATTTTTGGAGAGAATACTCCACTATATGAAGTTTCAGGGCAGGGCCGGCTGTTTACAGCTTAACCGGGCTCGAAAAAAGTTTCTCCCGCCAGCCTAGATAGCTTGGTTGGTGCCGCGTCTGTCTTGTTAGCGCTAGGCCGCGGGTTCACTTCCGGCCCGGGGTGGATTTTTTCGTGAACGGATAATGTTCGTTTTTGGAACGGCTGGCTTTCTCCTAACCTGTTTTCCTTCTCTCTTTCTTTTTCGGGACGATAAGACCAAAATAATTTTTGTTAAACCGTCCGGTATTTTTCCAAGATATCAGTTTACAAAACTAACAAAGGTGATCAATTATGCCGGACTCAATTGCCACACATTATCGTTTACAATTACATGATTACCACTCAATTGACTTTACGGATTCAATTTGACAGTAGAACGGCGAATACCAAACCTTTATTTTCATTATCAAACATTGAGATGGGATTTTCCTATGACTTTTGGACATTTTAAACCAAAAGAGGGGAAATTCCGATGTTTCAGAAGAGGTGAAATTCCGAACAGAAAATAATACAACTTGAGTTGTTCGTAAAATGGACCACTACACTGCTCTCAAATTCACCTCGTTTTTTTTGTATAGTTTATTTTCCGTGTCCTATTTTTAACCTGGTTGAAGGATGAGGCATATCTATTCGAAGTATTTTCAATCCCTTGCTTGTACATGTACATATGGGGATTAAAAAGGGCAGTATTAGATATTATGTCGAGTAATAGCTCAGGTTTAATTTGGAAAATATTGTTCGGTTAACATAATACGAAGTCCTACTTCCCCCGATCAAATTAGGGTATGCAATGTTGAAAATTGAATACTGAGCGGAATGAGACGAGATTGGCTGATGTTATTTGTCCAGTGAAATTCCAAAGCTTACATTTTTTCCATATGTTGAAAATTTAATACGTATTCTTAAAGTTACAAGGATGTCGTTTTACAATGTCGACCCTGCTTGAGCGGGAAAAGACGGTGTAAAAGAAGAAGTTACAAGGAGCCAGCCTAGTTAGTGGCGCGTCTGCCTTGTAAGCGCTAGGCCGCGGGTTTGATTCCCGTCCGGGGAGGAAAAGGACACCTAAGGGACATAATATGTTGCATATACAAAAGAGGAGCTGCAGTAAATGAATTTCTGTCAAGACTTCATCTCCGGTTTCGTTATAAATTGTGTTTGTCCTAAGGAAAGTTCATGTTACATCATTAATAATACACGTGGTAGATATTTTGAACCCCTTGTGTGATTTTAAACAAGGTACTGAACATCGTCCTGGCCTAATAGCGATTATTGGTTAGGTTTATAATATTGGGTCTTGCCTGGCCTTAATAGGTCTTGCACGCTCAGAAGGTTCGATTCCCTGTGTTGCAGACAATCTAATGCACGTGTTGTCACATTAAAGTCTTAAACCCTGAACAACAGCTCCTGTTGAAATTTCCGGGTCTGTGTCATAGCATGTCCATCCCATAATTGTATGTCCGTTTGTTCGTCATAAGATGGACGAAAGAGGTAAACATAACAGTTCCCAATAGGTGCTGCTCGTTTTCCCGGCCCCTCTCAGGCTGGCTGAGGTTAATGTGAGGAAGTGTCTGTCTCCAAAAAGAGGGTAAAATCTCCGCCACTAGCCCCTCTATCCTTAGCCTCTAGCCTCTAGAGAACGTCATTTTCCATCTAGTGTCATCAGGATGCATTGAACAAAAGATCTAGTAGTAATTTCATAAGTGTCTTTTTCATTTCGCTCTGTCGGAGACACCATTATTTGATCTGACTGTCATCATGTTTTACTTTCAGTACCCCTCACCAGAATGGGACACGGTGACGCCAGAAGCTAAAAACCTAATCAATCAAATGCTTACTGTTAATCCTTCGAAACGGATCACTGCCTCAGAAGCCCTTAAACATCCCTGGATCTGCGTAAGTACCTTTCTAAAACTTAACAATTCCCTTCTTATAGGTTCCTAATGTTCCTATGTATTGAGCGTTAGCCTAATGTACTAAGCATCTTAGATAAGGCCAAATTTGGACACATCAAAAATTTCCTTCAAATTCAAACCCAATTCTCAAGGAAGGATAATATATCAGGCACAAAAAAGCATAATATATCAGGAAAATTCCGTGAGAAAATAGGGGCCCATTTATAGTTTTAAGATTAGATTACGTTACGTAAGGGGTGGAATACTTGTAATACAAACATTCGACAAAAAGTTTTTGACTTTTTCTCAAATGTGAACTTTCAAAACGATATAGCCGATATGATATCAATGGGTTTTCAGTCACCTTATTTTTCAAGGTTATAAGGAAAAAGCCGAATAGTTTCAGTAAATGAAAGTAATGTCCACCCTGGTTGGACGGGTTTCGAATTAAATTTTCATTAAACGTTTAGGAAATTATATGTAGTTCAAATTCATAAATCGTTGAGAGAAACAAAAATCCCCTGTCAGACTTAACGTTATTGTCTCGAAACTTTTTTCCCACCCAAGTTAATATTTTCCCTTATCTTTTGAAGGTCATCCTGTCTATCAGGGTCATTATTACAGTCTCGCTGAAGCCTTTTTCCCCCTATTTCATTATAAGGTTATGTACTCGTTTTTCTCAGAAAATCCCATTTGAAAAGTCAAAATAAAACTAAATTAAGTTTCCTTTTTTTTATATTGCTGTTTGTAAACTTTTCGCTGTTTAAATAGAAGAAAATTGAAGCCATAAAATTCGTTCAAGGTTGCAACATGATGACATTAACTTTGCTTGAAAAAAGGAAAAATAATTTAAAAAAATATGATGTAAAAAATGAAAAGAAAACGTGGTCAGGGATTTTGAACGGCAAGGAGTTAAGGACTCCGTGGGCAGCTGCTTGCTCTAGAGTTCTAGATAATATTTATGAAGAACTTTTGCATTGGAATATTGGATTTAGATTATTTCTTTTTTTTCAGTAAAATCCGTTGGCACTCGAGGTTCGTCCTGTTCTCCTGTTATTGATTCCAAAATTTCCGGCATGTTATAAATTTCAAAATTTCATGGATTTCAGGCTACCTTTTTTTCTTGGTCTTACCTTTTTATCCCTCAGACTTTGGTCTCGTTTTCCTGCGCTGATCTCAACTTTCAGCCTTTCCTACCCTGATTTTAAGGTTTTAGCCTTTTCGTTAATCCATTTGTCCCTCTAATTTCAAGGTTTTCAGCCTCGCTCTAACCCCATTTCTCTTTTCTTCTGATTTCAGCAACGAGAGAGAGTCGCCTCTATTGTTCACAGACAGGAGACTGTTGACTGCTTGAAGAAATTCAACGCACGGCGTAAGCTGAAGGTGAGTACCCGGCAGGGTTTGTAGCTAGGAGGTCCCGGGTTCGATCCTCGGGGCTATAAAATAAACAACTGTTCAATAATGACCTAATGGTCGGGAGTCTTCATGGTCGCAGCCACACACTGAGATCAAACTTGGACTTGCGGATTTACTAATCGGATTGGTTGGTTTTGATCTATGGATTAAAATTAGTCAATCAAATGACTTAATCACAAACCAATGAGATTAACTTTAAGCGGCCTCATGCCTTTAATGTTAAAATATGGCCCTGAGGCATCCGGTTATAAATGTTTGGAGGGTTTCTTATGGGCACTTGTACTCGTGAGGTATGATGACACAATCGACACATAAAGGGGCTAATATAGTGCTCAATGTTGCCTGCGTCCTATGAAAAGACCGCCCTAGTTAAAGAATTTCTTTTGATGTTACTCTTATCTGCCTGGGTAATCTAAGTAAAACTTTCAGAGCTAAAACACTACTTTTTATGTAAAGATCGGCATACAAGATAGTAAGTTATATCCCAAGGTCAAACTTTATAAAACAACCCCTTAGCTCTTCTTTACCCACAAATTGTGAAGACCTTGGTTAGACTGCGGGGTAAAGGGACTTTATAGGGCAGTAGAAATCGCGTATACAGGGTTCGAAATAGGGAAATTTCAGTCAAAATCTGGAGGGACCTGAGCTTATTGTAACTACTTTCCAGTCCTATCCCCCAGCAGGATGAACATTATTATTATTTTTTTTTACAATTAGCAAAGAATATTAATAGAAAAATCCTACAACTGCTACATACATCCTGTATATTACGAACGCCTAGGTACGTTGCACAATACACACTGTCGTTACACCCTGTATGAATTAGTATGAAAGCATGTGAGATTATAGCTAAGAGTGATATATGCAATGTGCAAAACTTAGCAGGGAAAATTTGAGCTCATTTTTACTAAGAGTAAGTTACAAGGGAAATTTTTTATCTCTTTTCGCTAAAAGGAAAGATGTTTAAATGGGACTCTTAGCTCATTTTTACCGAGAGTAAGTTACAAGGAAAATTTTAGCTCTTTTTTTGCTAAGGGAAGAATGAAGGAGGACGCCCAAGATCGAGAAAAGTGGAGAACGTCGTGTTGAAACCTGTCCTAGGACAGATCTACATCTATATATATAGGTACGTTGCACAATACACACAGACACACTGTCGTTACACCCTGTATGAATTAGTATGAAAGCATGTGAGATTATAGCTAAGAGTGATATGTGCAATGTGCAAAACTTAGCAGGGAAAATTTGAGCTCATTTTTACTAAGAGTAAGTTACAAGAGAAAATTAGCTCATTTTTACTAAGAGTAAGTTACACGGGAAATTTTTTATCTCTTTTCGCTAAAAGGAAAGATGTTTAAATGGGACTCTTAGCTCATTTTTACCGAGAGTAAGTTACAAAGAAAATTTTAGCTCTCTTTTTGCTAAGGGAAGATGTTTGTTTAAATGGGATTATTCTTGTTTTATGTTTCAGGATTTGCCGGAACGCCAGGTTATTTGTCTCCAGAAGTGCTGAAAAAAGAACCATATGGCAAACCAGTCGACATCTGGGCGTGTGGTAAGTAAAACTCATACTCGATGAACTCGATATGTCTTAAAAAGCCGGCCTCTCACGATGAGTTTTATCCAGGTTATTTGTCTCCAGAAGTGCTGAAAAAAGAACCATATGGCAAACCAGTCGACATCTGGGCGTGTGGTAAGTAAAACTCATGCTGAATTTACTCGATGACACTATGAGTTTTATCTCATGAGTTGAACTCATGAGTTATCCAGGTTATTTGTCTCCAGAAGTGCTGAAAAAAGAACCATATGGCAAACCAGTCGACATCTGGGCGTGTGGTAAGTAAAACTCATGCTCAATTTACTCGATATGTTTTAAAGCCGGCCACTCACGATGAGTTTTATCTCATGAGTTAAAACTCATCGTTAGTGGATATTTTCTATCAGATAAGTTCAACTGATCTGATGAACTCATGGAAATTAAATTTCAATATTTTCATCTCATGAGATGAACTTATCTGGTGGTGTGTGGGGGGAGACAAGACATCAATTAAGTTGTCTGATCAAATCCATCGGTGTTTTTACGTCAATCTTGTTAGATCAGTACCAGATTAATCTTTTTTCAGGCTGACCAGCGGATGGATTTGACCAGCAGAACAGTAATGTCCTCACGAGGGCTTTCAAATGGTTAAATCTTGCTTTGTCTGGACCAAGGTTCGCTTTGTCTAGATCCGGAATAATAATTAAGTCTGGGCTTGGGGAACATGCAAAGTAACAACTTTTATTATACATATTTCTTTTTTCCAAAAATCAATTAGGTATAATTTCATTTTTGAAGTTTTATTAATCTATACTTATAATCTATTCGTGTTGGATGTTGGCAGGTGTTATCCTGTACATATTGTTGGTGGGTTATCCGCCGTTCTGGGATGAAGATCAGCACCGACTGTACGCACAAATCAAGGCTGGCGCCTACGACGTAAGTGTTCTCATAACTAATACATATTCTTATGTACATGCGTCTAATTAGTGAAGCACACAAGACGAGAGAGGCCCATTACCTATAGGTTTTTGCTTGAACCGAGTTCAACCCATCATTTTTTTCTCTCTCTCCAATGGCTTTTCATTGGGGTGTTTCTGCCTTTACCTCCCTCTTCTTCTCCCTTTACCTCCCTCTTCTTCACCCTGTTCAGTTACCTCTCCTCCTCTCAACATACCCATGTCTTGGTCTCCCTCCCCCTTATCTCTCCTCCTCTCAACATTCACCTTTCCTTTCCGTTACCTCCCTCTTGTAATCTCCCCTGTCCTTTACCTCCCTCCTTTCTACCCCTCCTCTTCTCTCGTATAACCTCCCATCTTTTACCTCCTTCCCCTCCTTTATCTGTAGCGTTATCTCTCCTCCCATTTCCTCCCCTCGACAACTCAAGAGGGCCTTGGAAAAGTTTGCATAGCATGTGAGGGAAGGGCGGCCCCTTCATCTCCCTTCCTCTCGACATCACCTTTTTCGATATATCCCCCCTTCCTTATATCCCTCCCCTCCTTTACCCCTCTTGTAATCTCCCCTCCCCTCAAGTTATCTCTCCTTCCCCTCCTTTACCCCTCCCATGTCCTCCCTCCGATAACTCAAGAGGGCCTTGGAAAGTATGCATAGCATGTGGGGGAGCTCTGTGTGTCTATTGACAGTCGACACCGGTGACATGATTGATAATGTTGTACGCCAGGAGCTTAAAATAACTCGGGCGACAAATGTTGTTCGTGAAAAATGGGGACAGGATGGTTTTCTCTTCCGTAGTGGGAGGCGCTCGGAGAACGAGAGGACGCGGGTTTGAATCCCATCCGAGGAATGAAAGTTAGTGTCACTATATAGATTTTCACCATTTTTCTAGGAGGTTTGATAGAGGGAACTGCTACGGTCCTTTTGTCCCGAAAGCGAAGAGGAAAGGAAGACAGGATAGGAGAAGACCAGCCGTTCCGAGAACGAACCTTATCTGTTCAGGATAAAATCTGCCCCGGGCGGGAATCGATCCCACAATACATATAACGCTTAAAAGGCAGACGCGCAGCGCTCTGAGCTATCTATGTAGGTTGGCAGAAAATTATTTTATGTTGCTGTTTAAATTCGAAACGCAGTGTCCTCGATTATGAACAATGCCTTAGCAACTGTACTATTGTGACTGGTACTGTTATTGAGGGAGGAGGAGGAAGAGGTAAATAGGAAGAGAAGGAGGAGGAAGTTGAGCAGAGAGAAGAGGAAGAAGTGGAGAGAAATTACTAGGTAAGAGACGAGAAAGAGAAGGAGGAAGAGGTGAAGGATGAGATTGAGGAGGTGGAAAATTAGGAAGAGGAGAAGGAGTACTAGGTAAGAGACGAGAAAGAGAAGGAGGAAGAGGTGAAGGATGAGATTGAGGAGGTGGAAAATTAGGAAGAGGAGAAGGAGGAGGTGGAGAATAAGGAAGAGAAGGATGAGGTTGAGGAGGTGGAAAAAGAGAAGTTGAGAGAAGAGCATGAAATCCATGTGTTCATATAGATAACAAGAGGTGATCAATTATGCCGGACTCAATTGCCACACATTATCGTTTACAATTACATGATTACCACTCAATTGACTTTACGGATTCAATTTAACAGTAGAACGGCGAATACCAAACCTTTATTTTCATTAACAAACATTGAGATGGGATTTTCCTATGACTTTTGGATATTTTAAACCAAAAGAGGGGAAATTCCGATGCTTCGGAAGAGGTGAAACTTTGTTATGCAATTTTTGTGGGTGTTATTGGGATATGCTAACTCAGATATGTGTGATTTTGATCTTCGTTATTGGTCTCGTGATATTAATTTGCTGTCTACAGGAAAGTCGGATGAACATTGAACAAGGTATTTTCTATGCAATCTTACACGGTACTTATACACAATAAGTACTACCTTGCGTAATACTAGCTTGTGTGATAATTGCACACTTATGAAGCTCGATAACCACACACCATACGTGGTGAAAGTAATTACTAGGTACCTACTATTCTACTACTATGCACCCATTTGGGTGGGGTTTCAACAACCTCGTTTAGTTAGCTTCTTTTTACTTTAGCTTCTTACTACACTTTGGAAAGAAAGATTTATCCACGCTGGAGACAACGACTGTGTTATGATAGTTTTATAAGTAGCGGGGGAAATTAAAAAAGAAGAAGCTATAGTTATTTTTCATTTTTTTTTTTTTTTATTATTTTTATGACTTGTAAGTATCATCAAGTCTTATGTTTAAATTAAATGTTGAAAAATAATACAAGATCGGATCAGGTTCAGGTTTACTGTCTGAAAAACATCCAAAAGGAGAAACAGAAAATTATCATGAGACTTTAGACCTACTTTATGATTGTGTTTCTTGTTCTTGTATTAAGCCGTGTTCACACAGTCGACGCTGTCGATCTATGTCGACTGAAACCGTACACTGCGTCGACAACATAGATTGGCAGATACAAAAAGATATCTTGTCTTTCATCTGCTATCACCATTCGGCGAAAGCTATAGCCGCTACAACAACAGCAACAACAACAACAACAACAACAACAACAACAACAACAACAGCATAGATTCACTTTATCGATCGACGGCGTCGACTATGTGTGGACACAGCTTCACCCCAACCCACCCTACTTTATGATTTCTTGTATGACCCGAACCCCACCCTACTGTTTATTACCCCAACCCACCTTACTTCACGCTGTTTCTTGCCTCTGACGCCCCCGGGCGGGCTGTTTTCTTTTTGTTTCGTCAGGGTGCCATTCTCACTACCATGTTGGCCACTCGCAATTTCTCCAGTAAGTTTGACGTACACGGTAAGTGCTTCCAGAGACCACGCCAGCCAGACCCTAAACCCGTCCGGTTTTTCAGCTAGTGATACTTTTTGTGTACTAGGCCCCTCCCGGCCCTACTTTTGGTCCTTCGGCCCTACTTATGGACCTTCTGCCCTACTTATGGTCGTTTGGCCCTACTTACGGTCTTCCGACCTATTATCCGGTATAACTACAAGCCTGTTTGAGCTGAGTCTAACTACGGCCGGCCTTGTTATGAAATGGCCGAGTATTTTTCCTCTGGGTATTTTGGCCAGCCTTTTTTGACCCGGCCTAACCATAGGACCGAGCCTGATTACAGTCGGCCCTGCTATGAATTTGCTTAACTAAGGCCGGCCTCTTTTAGCTCAGCCTATGGGTGGCCCTTTTACAACTTCTTTTCCGCCCTCCTGAGGAGTTGAAAACGGGTCTTTTTTTGCTCTAGTTGGAGCACGAAACATCGTGCGTGTATTAAAGCTATAATATACAATTTTTCTGTACATAATATTTTTCGTTTAGTATCATCCAATAATATCATCCATGCCTTTACTTTCGTGTCATCCCCGTGAATGTGTCCTTGAAAAATAAATTCAATTTAATCGAAAATAAATTTAATTACCTAAATTATTTAAATTCGAAATTGACAAATAAACTTGCAAAGGAGCCTACACAGTACACACAGGTTACAGCCGGCAAAAACTTTAGTCTAAGACCGATCAACCTGGAAAACCAACCCGGAAAACTTTTTTCTTCTTTTGGTGTTCCGCAGAACGACTCCGAATGAAATTAGGTTTGCATTTGCACTGGTTTGACGTAGTACACATTCCACATTGCGTGTTATTGTAGAGCGGCTTGCCGAAATTTTGCAAGCCTTTTACACCTAGTCTAGATTAGGTCACAAAAAAGGCATAAAAAAACCTTACAGTCATGTAAAAAATAAATAAAATCTCAACACCTAAGTAATCACGTTAAAAATAAATAAAATCAATAGAGAAAAAAAATCACTCTTGAAAACCTTGGAAAAGTCACAATACAAAATTTTCAATTACGTTAATCTAAGGGGGGGAGGGGAAGGGAAATCCTGGGTAAAATCAGGGAAAAGGGAAAAATGAATTCAGGGAAAAGGGAAAAAAACAGGAGTCAGGTTTTCAAATTCCGCGATATCTAATACCTATTACCAAGGTTTTGTAGAATTCCTTTCCCTCTGTTCCTCCTTCTTCCTTTGTAGTAAACAAGGGTTTTCTTTTTCGTGCATTTCTTCAGTTCGAATTTCCTTTGCTAAAGGTAAACAGTTCTCTTCTTTTTTTCTCGAGAAAAGAAAGAAAGAGGGGAAAAGGGAGAGAGGAGGGACAAAAAATAGGTAAAGATAAAAAGGAGAAAAAAAAATAAATAAAAATAAATCAAGATTAAAATGAGGAAGCGATAATTATTAGCCATTTCTCCTTTTTTTTCTTTTCTTTTGAAAAAAAAAAAATCATTTTCTTTGTAGTATTTCCTCTCTCATTTACTTTCTGTCTTCAACTTCTGGCAAACAATTTCTTATTAAAAGCGAAGAAGATTTTCCTGCTCCTTTCTCTAATGAATACATTTTTCACCTAAAAAAATATAAAAAAGAGAGCCAAACAAATTGTAATGAAAACAGGGGAAACGGTTGTAAAAGGAGGGCGCGGGGATAGCTAAATGGTATAAATTGAAATTTGGAGGGGGATTTAGAGGGGGGAATTGAGGGTGGGAGGGAAGAGGGAGAAAAATTGAAGCTGCGTTGGAAATTTGAGACTTTTGAGAGTGAAATGAAATAATGTTTGACGAATAAAATTCCCTTTGTGGTGGGGAAAATGAATATTGGAAAATTTCGAAGGAAAATTTACACGTATTTTATTGAGGTCTGAGGTGGTTTTACGTGGGGCTCTTGAAACGAAATTCCTGATTTCCTGTGTGTAGAGTCTAGTATGTAGGACAATTGGGTCTCATTTGGTTGTTTTTCTCACTCCTTTCTGTATTGCTGTCTCTTTTATGTCGAGCGACTCTTTCTTTGGTTCTGAGACTTCTGAGTGGGTATTTCACCAATCTCCTTACGACTCGTGTGGTGCCGGCCTCAGAAGATCATTTTGCCTTTTCACGTCATTTTCTTCTCTGTTGAAAGTTTTTTGTTAATTTTATGAGGTTTCGTGCGGAATGTTAAACGAAATAAAAAAATTGAATTGATTTTTTTCTTCTAGGACGAACCTAAACACAAAAGTGCTAGCGTTGTGAAATAAAAACGTTGCCTTCACTGATGACTGTTGTTATCACGTGATGTTATCGCTGGAATCTTCGAGGTGGGCTGAAGGGTAAACACAGTGAATGTTGGAGTTGTTTCTCCCCCCCAGAATATGGTCAGATGGTAACATCTTTGCTCTGGTAGAAGGACATGGATAAAGATTCAGTTTCATATTTTGCCTAGGTTCAAGATCCGTGAATTTTCTGTTGCTTCATAGATGGTCAATGGATAATAAAGGATTTGAATTTCTTCTTTAATTTTCCGAAAGGCCTATATTATGTACCTACCCCTTATTATTTTCAATAGGTACTGGAATTATTATTGTTTATTGATATTGATTCTTTACTGAAGTCGTCCTGCTGTAAAAATTGATTCTGAAATCTTCTAATTTTTGTCTTCTGGTAACGATCGAGGTATCTCTGAAGTAGACAAAATAATCAACTTTGTCCTCATCAATATTCTCGCCACATATGGAAAGCAAGATAACAATGAATGTTTCAACACATGCTCTCAATTTCTTCGCTTTATCACGTTTCACAATGAAAGTTTCAAGATGTGATCTCCAGGAGTCAATATTATCTTTCACTTTTGTTTGCACCAAGTTTCTTTTTTAATAACATTTTTACCCGGAAAAGTTGTTCAGTTTCCATTATTGTTGTGAAAACCTGGAAGTGTATTCTGTGTATCTTGCGAGACAGAACAGTATAGGTAAGTACCTGTTGTGTAAGCTTTGAAATCTTTTGGAAAGGCGATGGCGTGGGAGAACATTCCCTTGTTTCTTCAAGTATCTTTTATTATCTTTCAGAAGCGGATCATCATCAATCTTCTGTTTTTATTAGTAAATACTTTTCTTCTACTTTTTTTTCTTAACATTTATGTCAATATTTCCGGCTCGTTCCTCGTCTTGATATGTTTTCATAAAACTCTGAATTTTATTTTCTCCATGTTGATATTGAATGCTTCAATGATGTTTGCACTTCATTCAAATGTAACTTTCCCACTTTCACTTCTGCCATTATTATTCAATTCATTCATGAGGTTCATATTTTTTTCAATGGCTTTTGTCAATAGTCTTACATGTGTAATATTTCGTGGTACCTACTTCTTATAGCATTGGGTATGTATCAATTTGTATCACTTTACGACACATGCCAGTAGTCTTGCATGTTTGATACGTAGCATTTGCTAACTGTCTTCTCTTCATTACTTCTCAATAGTTCAATAATTCTTTCGAAATTCTGGATAATGTTCATCGATTTTGCCATCTGACCCATATTGTACAAATCTGCATTCGTATTGTCATCCCCACCCATGTTTTCCTCATTGTTCTAACTGTCCGCTCGAATTTCACATTTTTTGGGTTTTGCGAAACCTGTTTTTGTGGTTTTTGGATGTATCTTCGAACTTTCCATCCCTTTTTGTGTTCCTTTGCTAGGTCTGCACAAAGTCGATGTTTTTCTTTTGTGTTTTAAATGTTTGTACCAACCTCTTATTGTTATCCATTTCATGTTCTAATACATTCTTTGTTATGCCGCCCCTCTCTCTCTCTCTCTCTCTCTCTCTCTCTCTCTCTCTCTCTCTCTCTCTCTCTTTCTATCTGTTTTCTCCCTCTTTCTACTTCCCTCATTCCCTATACCTACCTAAATACCTATTTCCTCTCTCTCTCTTGCCTCCTACAGCTGTCCTCTTCCTTCTACCTTCCCAACTGCCTATTTCCCTCTCTGTCCTGCCTCCTACAGCTGTCCTCTCTCTCTCTCTCTCTCTTCCTTCTCCCTATGTCGCCGTCTCTTTTGTTTCCTGCAGCTGTTCTCTCTCCCTCCCGCTCTTTCTCTTTCTCTCTCTCCCTCCCTCTCCCTCTTCCCCTCTCTCACTCTCTCACTCTTCCCCTCTCTATATCTCCCTCCCTTTACCCCGTGTTAAATGTGCTTTGGAAATAAAATCATTAGTATTTTAAAAATAATACCTACTATTTGTATTGCACCATCGACATCGGTATCATTTCTATCTTTTTTTCAAGCTGTATGGCCCAGATATCTATTTAAGCCTGTTTGGAATGCGAGAGGTTTTTGCCAGATTATTTCTTTTTTGGGTTTTGCAAAACCTGTTTTTGTGGTTTTTGGATGTATCTTCGAACTTTCCATCCCTTTTTGTGTTCCTTTGCTAGGTCTGCTGCACAAAGTCGATGTTTTTTCTTTTGTGTTTTAAATGTTTGTACCAACCTCTTATTGTTATCCATTTCATGTTCTAATACATTATTTGTTATGCAATTTTTGTGGGTGTTATTGGGATATGCTAACTCAGATATGTGTGATTTTGATCTTCGTTATTGGTCTCGTGATATTTGCTGTCTCCAGGAAAGTT
>NW_007377916.1:73824-77254 GCF_000475195.1 Diaphorina citri | reverse complement strand
TATTATTATTATTTTACTAACTTGTAAGTATCAAGTCTTATGTTTAAACGAATGTTGAAAAATAATGTAAGATCGGATCAGGTTCAGGTTTGCTGTCTGAAAAACATGCAAAAGGAGAAACAGAAAATTATCATGAGACTTTAGACCTACCTTATGATTGTGTTTCTTGTATTAAGCTGTGTTCACACAGTCGACGCTGTCGATCGATGTCGACTGAAACCGTACACTCTGTTGACATCATAGATTGGCAAATACAAAAAGGTATTTTGTCTTTCATCTGCTATCACCATTCGGCGAAAGCTATAGCCGCTCAGGAAAGTCGATGTTTGTGTCTTTTGCTACAGGGTTTGTGTCTTTTACTAGATTGCCAACTAATAACAGGTATAGAATTTGTTTAGGGAAGTTTTCAGTGTTCCTAGCAATTGTTTGAATGAGCTGGGTATAGGTATTTAGGAGTATTTTTATTTTAGATTCTAGGTATATTCGTGTTACAGGTACATACGTTTATTTGGATCATCAAGCATTTTAGCCCTTTATGGTCTTTATCTTTTTCCCCTCTCTGCCTTTCGGTCCTTTCTTATTTATTTTTCCCCCCGTTTTCTCCCAAGTTTGTTTATTCTCTTGTCCTATCTTTTTTTCAAGCTGTATGGCCCAGATATCTATTTAAGCCTGTTTGGAATGCGAGAGGTTTTTGCCAGATTATTTCCCTCTCTGCCTTTCGGTCCTTTCTTATTTATTTTTCCCCCCGTTTTCTCCCAAGTTTGTTTATTCTCTTGTCTATTCCTTTTCACACCGTCTCTTAAATTTCCCATTCTCTCCCTCCTCTCTTAGCTATTAATAGGGGATCGAAGAGGGAGGGAATGTAATAATCTTAGCAGTGTACAGGCTAAGAGAAGAGAGGGAGGGAAAGGGAAGGAAGAAATAGGTAAGAGAGGGGAGGTAAAGGAAGGAAGAGGGAGGCAGGTAGCAATTTTCTTATTTCAAGCAAGCTGTAACGAGATACAATTACAATTTTTCCTCCGTTTTTAAAAGGCAGAAAAAAAGACGGGGCAGAGGGAGGGAGGGAGTCATATTTCTTGTTCCCCAATCTTCCTTCCTTCCCTCCGCACCTGTTGTAAAGAAAATGTCCCTTGATTTTTTTTCCTGTGCTTTCTAGAAGTAAAAAAATCTTTCCTTTTTTCCATTTAAGAAATTAGATTTTTTCATCCGGGGTATATTATTATTACCATTATGTTCTATCAAATTGCAATGCACTTTCCTTGTCTTCTTCCCTCCTCCTGTGTTATTTTGCCTATATCTTAGACTTTTATTGCTTTCTTTCTGTACGTCTTTTCACTCTAGGTTTACATGACGTAATCCCTGCGCTTCGTATTTCTTTTTGCCTCTTCTCTCCTATGATGGTAGCCTGGTTGCCTAGTATGGAAACTAATATCTGACATAAATATGATATGTGACAAGTATCATACTTTATTTGTATGGGGTAATTATGTTTACTTGTTTACACGTCCGTTTTGTCATGTAGATTTTGCCTTTCATGAAGTCTGAGTCTATAGTCTTCTTACTGGTATCATGTTGGGTAGCTTTTCTTTCATCCTCAATATTATTTCTAGGATGATTAGATTGATTAGATTTACTCTTTGGTCATTAATGATCCCTGATTGAGCGATCAATTTCAAATCAACTGATCACCTTTGAATTTCTATATTGAATTGAATTCCTATACAGACTCGTACACATCCCTCATTCCCTTCGTCGTCACTGGGATATTTTTCTATTTCGAATTAAAACCCGCATGCACGTTCCCTATTTCCCTCCCTTTTTGCCCTTTCCTCTAATTCTCCCTCCCCTTTTCTCCTTTCTTCTTCCCCTCTTCTCTCCTCTTTCCCTCCTCCTCCTCCCCTCTTCTCGTCTCCTAGCGTTTTTTGTCCTGTTCTCTTGTCTATTCCTTTTCACACCGTCTCTTAAATTTCCCATTCTCTCCCTCCTCTCTTAGCTATTAATAGGGGATCGAATTCTCTTGTCTATTCCTTTTCACACCGTCTCTTAAATTTCCCATTCTCTCCCTCCTCTCTTAGCTATTAATAGGGGATCGAAGAGGGAGGGAATGTAATAATCTTAGCAGTGTACAGGCTAAGAGAAGAGAGGGAGGGAAAGGGAAGGAAGAAATAGGTAAGAGAGGGGAGGTAAAGGAAGGAAGAGGGAGGCAGGTAGCAATTTTCTTATTTCAAGCAAGCTGTAATGAGATACAATTACAATTTCTCCTCCGTTTTTAAATGGCAGAAAAAAAGACGGGGCAGAAGGAGGGAGGGAGGGAGTCATATTTCTACTTCCCCAATCTCCCTACCTTCCCTCCGCACCTGTTGTAAAGAAAATGTCCCTTGATTTTTTTTCCTGTGCTTTCTAGAAGTAAAAAAATCTTTCCTTTTTTCCATTTAAGAAATTAGATTTTTTCATCCGGGGTATATTATTATTACCATTATGTTCTATCAAATTGCAATGCACTTTCCTTGTCTTCTTCCCTCCTCCTGTGTTATTTTGCCTATATCTTAGACTTTTATTGCTTTCTTTCTGTACGTCTTTTCACTCTAGGTTTACATGACGTAATCCCTGCGCTTCGTATTTCTTTTTGCCTCTTCTCTCCTATGATGGTAGCCTGGTTGCCTAGTATGGAAACTCATATCTGACATATGATATGTGACAAGTATCATACTTTATTTGTATGGGGTAATTATGTTTACACGTCCGTTGTCATGTAGATTTTGCCTTTCATGAAGTCTGAGTCTATAGTCTTCTTACTGGTATCATGTTGGGTAGCTTTTCTTTCATCCTCAATATTATTTCTAGGATGATTAGATTGATTAGATTTACTCTTTGGTCATTAATGATCCCTGATTGAGCGATCAATTTCAAATCAACTGATCACCTTTGAATTTCTATATTGAATTGAATTCCTATACAGACTCGTACACATCCCTCATTCCCTTCGTCGTCACTGGGATATTTTTCTATTTCGAATTAAAACCCGCATGCACGTTCCCTATTTCCCTCCCTTTTTGCCCTTTCCTCTAATTCTCCCTCCCCTTTTCTCCTTTCTTCTTCCCCTCTTCTCTCCTCTTTCCCTCCTCCTCCTCCCCTCTTCTCGTCTCCTAGCGTTTTTTGTCCTGTGTACGAATGATATTTTGCAATCAAAGGTAAAATTGCAATTTAATTTCCTCTTCGCCCCTTTCTCTCTCTCTCTCTCTCTCTCTCTCTCTCTCTCTCTCTCTCTCTCTCTTCTTTCTATCTGTTTTCTCCCTCTTTTTGTTCCCTCGTTCCCTGATTCTTCCTTTCTTTGCGTCTCTCCCCCCCCCCACCCCCCTTATGTAATTTTTTCACACTACTGTAAATTTTGTCTTAGTCATAAGTATTTTTTTCTCTATCCTCTTTTACC
>NW_007377916.1:47274-71925 GCF_000475195.1 Diaphorina citri | reverse complement strand
CCCCCCCTAATTGTTAGTCTTAGACGATAACGTTAATAGCATGACCCTCCCCTCCTTCCCCTCCCGTCGCCATTTTGTAAAGTGCCTCCCCCCTACCTCTGTTGTCACCTCTTTGACTGGGGTATATTGGGGGTATGTGAAAAGATTTATAGAATATAGACTGAAGCCCTACGAGATCTGTATGGGTTTCACCGCCTTAGTTTATCTCTCTCTTTCTCTCGCTCTCTCTCTCTCTCTCTCTCTCTTGTCTTTTCCTCCTCTTTCTTTCTCTTCTCCCTGTTTCTCTTCCTCTTCCATCTTTCTCTCTCCCTTTATCTTTCCCTTTCTCCCTCTATTTTTCCCACTCTCTCTATCTTCCTTTCTTTTGCCCTTCTTCTCTTCCTCTTGCATCTTTCTCCATCCCTCTTATTTTTCCCTTCCTCCCTCCCTCTCTCTCTTTCTCTCTCTCTCTCTCTCACTCTTCCTCTTTCTTTCTCCTTCTGTCTTTCCCTTCCGCTCTCGCTCCTCTCTGACGCTTTTTCTGTCTCTCTCCCTCTCCCTTTTCATATCCAAAAAACTACAAAACCACAGAAAATCGGGGTAAAATCTTTCCACATACCCACGTCCATTACATCAGTCAGCGCCCAATATGGAACCCCTGACCCAATCTCAGTGCGGCTCATATCACCCATCTCTCCCCTACTGGACAGTAAATTAGACTTTAGACTGCCCATGCCCCCCCAATCACTGTGTGTTGCACTGGATGTAGACCTGTGTGTGAATGTTGAACCACCCTATAATTCTCCTGTACAGAGTACCACCCCGTATTTAGTCTGGGCAGACAGAGTCTCTCTCTCTGCTCCAGAGTTTCTGAAATACTTTTTTTGTACGATGTAACTAACCCAATTACGTTTCTCTTTTGGTCTAATTGAATTAGGATTAGGGTAAGGTTAGCGTTCGACTCAGGTCTGGTAAGCTTGGAGGGCGTAGGTTCGAATCCCTAGACAAAGAATTTTACCCTTCATTCTCTCTGGGGGCATTTTACCTTCGATTGTCTGAGGGGTGGTGTAGTGTGGGCAAAACGCTCGCCTGGTAGTCAGAAGACGGCGGGTTCAATCCTGGTCGAGGTATGGAATTTTGTCCTTAACATTGTTTGAGAATCTGACTGACCACAAGTAGTACAAGTACTACTGAGACTTTTCAGTTCTTTTAGATTTCATGATGTAAGAGCTTAGGACGCGGTTTCGATGTCGAAGGTCCCGGGACGGATTTATCCTGGAATGCTGGAAAAAGGACTCTTTAGTTCTCGGAACAGACTGGCTTTCTCCGGTTAGTCCTGGTATTCGCGCTTTGCTTGCTATTCGAGTTCCGGCACGAATAAGACCATGGCAAGTTAAAGTTGTCCCTCCTGTCAACTCCTCTTTAGATAAAATATTAATATAATAAACCAATAAACAGATCAATGAACGGGATATCAATGTGGAACTGCTAGCAAGAAGGGCATACTCGTTAGTCCTCTACTACACGGAGCAATGGTAAAGTATTTGCATTTGAACTTAGCTTGGTAGGCGTATTTCTGTCGGGAAACTCTAGGGTTAAAACCGTTAACAATGAAGTAAAGCAATGTCCTGTTTCCCCTCTCTTTATAAATTATTGAGCACAGTGAAAACCCCACTGGATAATAGGGGGGGGGTGGGAGGTTTTTAGCACAAAAGTAGGGGGAGAGTTAACAGAAAGGGGGGTGAGGGGTGCCTCTTGGTACCTTATGCATTTCATTACCATGTTTGCAACCCTTTGTATGGCCGCTGGCTGTAAGTTGACCAGTTCCCAACGGAGCACTGAAGAAACGGTGTGCGTGGTTGGCTTTTGGATGGGTGACCTCTGGGAAGGACACCGTTCTGCTTTCTATTTCGAGATTCATTTTAGCCTCGCCTTGTCAGGACAATTATTGAGGAGCTGATTCTAGCGAATCAGAAAATTTTCACTAACGGTAATCAGAAAATTTTCACTGACGGTGTAAAAATTCCCCGTCAAGTAATGTTCCATTTGTAAAATTACCCGTCCACATTTTATTATTGACTAAGATCCCATCCCCAAATGATCTTTAGTGGGAATTTCATTATCTTAGTATCACGTTCCCTCCCTCAATTGACCTTTAGTGAGGAAGTTTATCCCTTAGAAATCCCTATTCGACAAAACAGTATCAATCTGTAATCATTCCATCATGTCCCCAGGTTCCCACTAGTATCCCCTTTTCTAATACATCAGGATTCATAAAGCAATTTGGGCCAGCAAGAATGGACCGCAGGTTCTCAAGGGTTAAAGTGAACTTTCAAACATAAATGTTTGGACAAATTTCGAGCGATTAGTCACAAGTGTTGCATTCTCCGGGTTTTTGTTACAAAAAAGTTTCCCCCCGAAAATTACCTCGTGTTTTGGTTGAAATTTGAGGTAAAACATAAAAAAAAGAACAAGGTGCCAACGAGGGGACGGGGAAGGGAAACATTTTGCATACACCACGGGTGTGAATTGAGCTTTTAGGATAAAATTTCAGTTTCGGGTGATTGGAAATTCTGTATGTACAATGTACACTGTACAGGCATACCGCCGCTTTACAAACAAAGCAAACCTCCCGTTTATTTTAGCTAGCCAGCCTAGTTAGCTTAGTTGGTAGTGCGTCTGCCTTGTAAGCGCTAGGCCGCGGGTTCGATTCCCGCCCGGGGCGGATTATATCCTGATGGGATAATGTTCGTTCTCGGAAACGGCTGGCTTTCTCCTATCCTGTCTTCCTTCTCTCCTCGATTTCGGGACGATAAGACCATAGCAGTTAAAGTTCCCTCTGTCAAACCTCTTAAAAAAAAAAAAAAAAACTCAATAGTTCATCAGGAAAACACTCATATCACTCTCAAAACAACATCTCATTGTGAGCATTTAATGAAGTAGCTACTTTTTTCTAATGGATTACCGCCTGTACAAATTGGATCAAGGTATTCTGAGTTGCTGATCTCAGAACGTTAAACATTTGTTTGTTACATTACCCTAATACCTTATGCATACGTATAGTGTATAGGTGTATGACTTAGCTTCATGCATGTGTTATCGTATTGAAGTACGCATCATTGGCAAGTAAGGACTTACAGGGTCAGATGTGAATTTCCCGCTGTAAAAGTTTGAGCATCACCGAAAACTCCGAAATGGCATTTTTACCAATTTTCTTATTATGTGAGGAATTTCTTATGAACTGTCCTTGTCCGCAGTGGTTTGAAATGCTTTCAATTGTCCGCAGTGGCTTCGTGCTATTTTTTAGGCTTGTACCTCTGATCCGCTTTCACATTACTTCAAGGCACATTCTTTTATACCTATCCGTGAACGGAAAAGTTTGGTCAGAAAATTTTTGTCTCAAGAAAGCAGATTTTTTAGTCCCCTAATTAATAAACTCAGTAGGTAATGCTAGTTATAAATACGTTTATACTTTGTTTTTCAACCCGGATTAAATAGAGATAATTACCTTCTGCTTCCCTTTGTGTTCCAGTTTCTCCTTTTCTCCTTCCCTTTTCACTGTTTCTTTCCTTCCTCGCCCTTTTCCTTTTTTAATTGTCTCCCTTCCTTCTTCACTCCTTCGTTTCCTTCTGGTTCCCTGCCTCTCTCTCTTATCCTTGATCTCTTTCTATTTCTCTCCCCTGTGTCTCCCTCCCTCTCCCTTTTCCTGCCTCTCTCACTCTTTCCTCTCCTGTCTCTTCCCTTTTCACTCCCTCGTATTTTTATCAGACCAGCTTAATATTAATTATGTATTTACCTACCTACATACTACAGTTATACTTCCCATATGTGTCCCCTCCACCCTAGGGACTTACATGTTTATATGGAAACTGTCCTCCATTTTGTTTTCTCCCTCTTTAATAATAAAATAAATAGACTGGTAAAAAAAAGAGTAGGTACTCAAGTAACTAGGCTCCATTTAGGTATACATAAGTTAAAGCACAATAAAACATTTTTTAACGATAAAATTCATATCATATCATTTCATGATCATGATTAAAAATTTGATAATAACCCAAATTAACCCTGACCAGTCATCACATCACGTCACGTCAGTAGATATTATCAACCAAAACTTAGCCGGTTCTATCCTGTGTGTATTGGCTCTCTCTTACATAAAACAGACATCATGTACTATCACAAATCACATGTACATACATATTATAGATATTATTTGTATAAAATATTATTATAATTAAAATTATGATTAACAAATTAACTAGAATGCTAGCCAGTCCGTTTATAACTTGCTGCAACCGTAAACAAAACTTAGCCTGTGTGTGTCTTTGGCTCAGTACATAACCTAATGCATATTATCACACTCTCACATGCCCTAAGAAGTCCATAAGACCATTTCCCCTAACATATCATGAAGCTGAAAATATACTTACTAATATTTTTGCATCTTGTATTGTCATACTTACAATACCTAGCTAATAGGTACCTTCAAAACATTCAAACAAGATTTCAAATGCTACCTAGCTCTTAACTTGCAATTTGCAACTACTAAACATGTAAAATTTTGTACAGTACCTAAAACTTTGGAATTGCACGTCTTGTAAAGAAACAGACTGTTTAGTTTCATTTTCGTGCGTTTTTGTGATGCATCTTTGAAGTTCACCTCCCACAACATCTTCCTCCCAAAACTTTCTGAACTGGAAACCGTTTCAAATCGATGCTTGTGCATTGCTTCTTTGTATAGATTTTTGACAATTACCTAATCGATTCTTTTACGTTCGGCCACAGAACAAGAACTTCAATAGTTTCAGTAAATACCTTCTACAAAGAAGTACCCATTACATAGTGGTGGCTGGGTGGAAGAGCTCCTTCAGGAAAACCCAACTCCTAAAAATATCAACAGCCCCCGGCCACACCCAGAGATTAAACTATGATTAACTTTTAATCTTAGCAATGTGATTGATTGATTAACTTGATTTCGATTTTTTCAGCCAATCGGATTGCTTTTAGTGGTTGGGTGGAAGAGCTCCTTCAGGAAAACCCAACGCCTAAAAAGATCAACAGCCCGGCCACACCGAGAGATTAAACTATGATTAACTTTTAATCTTAGCAATGTGATTGATTGATTAACTTGATTTCGATTTTTTCAGCCAATCGGATTGCTTATTTCAAGATTAAAAGTTAATCATATTTTGTACGCTAAGTGTGGCCCCGGCCATAAGAAAGCCAGAAAAAAGAGCCACCCTGTATACAAATGACAAGTTGGAAGTTGCCACGTTCTCATTATGAGTTTAGCTGTAAAGATAATATGTACATAATAATAATAGCTGCAAATTCTCATTATGAGTTAGCTGTAAAGATAATGTCTTTGACAAATAGAAACTATGCATGTATCTTTTCCAAGCTAGATACGCTGAAGTTGTACCCATTATGATAATCTCGTTACACTGAGTGAAATTCGCTGTGACGGTTTCGTAAATTCGACTGAGCGAAAAGAAAAACTCGTTCCGTGACAAAGGTCTCGAAATAAACAAGATTAGAGGGAGATTCTTAGGGGGAAAATATGTAAAGGTGTCAGAACAAAATACAGAGATAGATTGAAAGGGGAAATAGACCTATTTCTGAAGACACCAAATTTGAAAGACGTGTTCGTAAATAGATCACAAAATAGGCACAACTCTTCTGGGCCAAACATATTGTTGTATCTTTTCCAAGTTAGATACGCTGAAGTTGTACCCATTATGATAATCCCGTTACACTGAGTGAAATTCGCTGTGACGGTTTCGTAAATTCTACTGAGCGAAAAGAAAAACTCGTTCCGTGACAAAGGTCTCGAAATAAACAAGATTAGAGGGAGATTCTTAGGGGGGGAAATATGTAAAGGTATCAGAATAAATTACAGAGATAGATTGAAAGGGGAAATAAACCTATTTCTGAAGACACCAAATTTGAAAGACGTGTTCGTAAAGAGATCACAAAATAGGCACATATTGTTTAACCACAGTTCAACCAAACCAAACATATTGTTTAACCACAGTTCAACAAGATTAGAGACAGATTCGTAGGGGAAAATATAAAAGGTCTGAAACTAAGACAATGTATAGGGACAGATTTATGGGGAAGATAAACCTATTTCTAAAAATCTGGTGTGAACATCACACGACTTTCTATTACATTAAACTTCTCAACTGTAAGTCGGACAGTTCTAAAAGTTTCACCATTGTCGCCATGTTGTAAAGTGCCTCCCCCCCACCTCTGTTACGTGATGGCCACCTCTTTGACTGGGGTATATTGGGGGTATGTGGAAAGATTTATAGACTGAAGCCCTACGAGACCTGTATGGGTTTCGCCGCCTTAGTTTATCTCTCTCTCGCTCTCTCTCTTTCTTGTCTTTTCCTCCTCTTTCTTTCTCTTCTCCCTGTTTCTCTTCCTCTTCCATCTTTCTCTCTCCCTCTATTTCCCCACTCTCTTTATCTTCCTTTCTTTTGCCCTTCTTCTCTTCCTCTTGCATCTTTCTCCATCCCTCTTATTTTTCCCTTCCTCTCTCTCTATCTCTCTCACTCTCTTCCTCTTTCTTTCTCCTTCTGTCTTTCCCTTCCGCTCTCGCTCCTCTCTGACGCTTTTTCTGTCTCTCTCCCTCTCTCTCTTCCTCTTTCTTTCTCCTTCTGTCTTTCCCTTCCGCTCTCGCTCCTCTCTGACGCTTTTTCTGTCTCTCTCCCTCTCCCTTTTCATATCCAAAAAACTACAAAACCACAGAAAATCGGGGTAAAATCTTTCCACATACCCACGTCCATTACATCAGTCAGCGCCCAATATGGAACCCCTGACCCAATCTCAGTGCGGCTCATATCACCCATCTCTCCCCTACTGGACAGTAAATTAGACTTTAGACTGCCCATGCCCCCCCAATCACTGTGTGTTGCACTGGATGTAACTACAAAACCACAGAAAATCGGGGTAAAATCTTTCCACATACCTACGTCCATTACATCAGTCAGCGCCCAATATGGAACCCCTGACCCAATCTCAGTGCGGCCCATATCACCCATCTCTCCCCTACTGGACAGTAAATTAGACTTTAGACTGCCCATGCCCCCCCAATCACTGTGTGTTGCACTGGATGTAGACCTGTGTGTGAATGTTGAACCACCCTATAATTCTCCTGTACAGAGTACCACCCCGTATTTAGTCTGGGCAGACAGAGTCTCTCTCTCTGCTCCAGAATTTGTCGACACAGGGAAGTATCGAACCCGCAACTTCTCAACCGTAAGTCAGACAGTACTAAAAGTAGCACCATTCGAATTAGGGTAACGTTAGCGACCGACTCAGGTCTGGTAAGCTTGGAAGGCGTAGGTTCGAATCCCTAGACAAGAAATTTTACCCTTCATTCTCTTGGGGGGGGAATTTTACCTTCGATTGTCTGAGGTGGTGTAGTGGGCAAAACGCTCGCCTGGTAGTCAGAAGGACGCGGGTTCAATCCTGGTCGAGGTAGGTTAGCGTTCGACTCAGGTCTGGTAAGCTTGGAGGGCGTAGGTTCGAATCCCTAGACAAGAAATTTTACCCTTCATTCTCTCGGGGGGCATTTTACCTTCGATTGTCTGAGGTGGTGTAGTGGGCAAAACGCTCGCCTGGTAGTCAGAAGGACGCGGGTTCAATCCTGGTCGAGGTATGGAATTTTGTCCTTAACATTGTTTGAGAATCTGACCACAAGTAGTAGGAGTACTACTGAGCCTTTTCAGTTCTTTTAGATTTCATGATGTAAAAAATTAAAAATTGTTATCTAATCAATGAACGGGATTAATTGGAACTGCTGGCAAAAAGGGACTCTTTAGTCCTACCGGAGCAGTCTAAAGTATTTGAATTAGTCACGGTTAGTCCAGTGGTAACGCGCTTGCTTGCCATGCAGAAGGTCCCGGGTTCGAATCCCACCATCGACAAAAAATTTGTACTCGTTTTTCGATTGCAAATATTTCAACGGGTTACTTTCTGGTGTTCTCGTGTTGACCCAGCACCTAGTAAATGGGAAGTATTGTGTCTCTTCTCGCCCATCTGATGAGAGGCATACTACGGGATGGGCATGCTACGACACAGACGGAAAGTATGTGTATTGTGCCTCTTCTCGCCATCTGATGAGAGGCATACTACGGGATGGGCATGCTACGACACAGACCACATGCGTCCAATGTAGCAGTTGTTTAATTGCTACGAAACATTAGAAAGACTAATTGAAAATGAAATTCTATTTATCTAGTCCACCAAGATCCGAGATAGCTTTTATTCTGATTTATGTGACAGGATGTAGATTATAGATTGAAGATTCTGTAACTTTGTGAAGGTCCATCTTGACTAGTCAGGATGTAGATTTTTAAGGAATAAAACAGGAGAGATTCGCCTTTTGGCCAACTGGAAAAAAGTAAACGTGTGATTCAGTTTGAGTCTAAATGAGGGCAGTTAACACAACTTTCCTGTTCCTAAACATTTTCACCAGAACCAAAGACAAAAGTTGTTCTTCCGCCATGGGAAGTTTGGTAAATCGAGAGTTGCGCCAAAGTTTCATCCCATCCCTATGTCAGGTTATGATATCTGTGCGGTTTTGCCCTTATGATTATTATTGTAGGCCGAAGCATAGTTACCAAGAAAGGCGATGGATCTCAAGTGAAGGAGTCGACGGACAGCAGTACAACCCTGGAGGACGATGACATCAAAGGTAAGTGCCTTTCACCTGCTATTTTGCAATTACCACCCTCTGTTGGACAAAAACATAACTTAGGAGGCACCGATTTAGTTACCAATCATTCATAACGACTTTCAAGTTTATTTTGAAGTAAGTCGACTTGACTCAAAGTGTTTTCTACAAGGATTTGAGAATTTTCTAAACCCTTGGTTTTCTCAATGGTGTAATTTAAATTTTGTAAAACTTTACAAGATGCTCATAATTTTGTGTGATTATCTTTTATTATCTTTTGCATTTACTTTTTCTTTTTATAATTTTTATAATTGTAGAGTTCAGCTATAATTTTGTCAGTCACAAAAAATATAAAATGATCTGCAATTTTAAAATGCAAAATATGTATAAATTATAAATGAAATATCAATATTAACGGTTAATAAATAAATATTATTTCACCAAATAAATGTCGTTAGCTACTTTCTATTGTCGATGTCGTATTAAAATTCTAAAGTATACTAAAACAAATTCAAATTTTGGTCCTTCGGGCCCGATAATCTGTTCCCAAGAATTCAATCATTTTTGTTTCTATTTTGCCCCATTTCCTTCTTAATTCATATCCTTTGAAACATTCCTTATTACAAATCAAAGGAAAACAATTTTTGGGCATTTTCTTTCATCGAACTTTTTCATTTACATATCCCATAATAGAATGATTTTCCTCTCATCTCCTCTTGACCTTCGATTTATTTCTCGTCACGCTTTGAGCTTGTTCAAAAATTTGAGCGTATTTACCTTTCATGTATTGTTTGTTTATTGTATAAACCTTTCCTTCATTTCCACCCTTGCCTTTTTCAATCTATTCAAAAATTCTCGCTTATTTTTCCTTTTTTTTTTCTCAAGAGAATTAAAAAAAAAAAAAAATCGGAGAAAAAAAGAAGAAGTACCTACAAGGTACAGAACGTTTAAATGTATGCTCCAAGAAGCTACAGCCGAAATGACGTTTTGCTTTTTTTAGCCTTTCAATAAATCTAGCACGTTTTTCTTATTATACCCAGTTATAATGTATGTAGTTACTTTTTCAACATGTCTTCTATCTTCTGTCTTTCATCAGATTTTTTCGCTAGCTTCTTTTCATTGTGTTTTCAAAATTTACCCTCTAAATTTCCTCACTCTCAGCTTTTCCTTTGAATCCATCTCTCTACATAATTTTAACACAAAATATCTTCCTTTTTTCCGTGTTAAGTCATTTTATAGCTTTCTTTTTCTGTGTCAGTGAGAACTCAGGGTGGGTGTTATCTCTGCATATGGTTGTGGGTATTTTTGTAAAACGATCGTGGAAGTCAATACAGACACTAAAAAATGCCAGGGAAATGAAACTCACAAAAAGAGGAAGCATATAAGACAGTTCTAATTAGAGTTGAAAAATTTAGGGAGCAATAACTTAACCTTGAGAAATCCTTGGAAAATATGTAAAATGTAGGCTTTTAGGGACACATGTAAATAAATAGTATGCATACATAGTACATAGCTATGTAGATAGCACAGTCGTATAGCTAGCAAGTCACGTAGAATTTTGAAAATTAATCGCCTTGCATTTGTAGAATATCTTTCATTAGCTTGAAAGACATCTTAAAGTCTTAAAAAATAACCTGGAAAGCTTCAACACAACAGGTTAATTTCCGATATCATAACATTGATTTTGTCTTTTTTCCAATTATGTATAAAACTTCTTTTCTTCGGTGGATTCTTAATTTTTGTGGGTTTTATTTACCGGTGATTTTATGATTTCGTTTTGTTTTATGATTTTTCATTTATTTTTCAAGCTTTGAAGAGAATTTTTCTAATTCTTTAATTATTAGCTGCATGAATTTTTGAGATGGCGTCAATTGATGGTAAACGACAGAAAAATTCCTGACCTTTTTATTTTTCTTTCGTTTTATTTCAGTTCAGTTTTCACTTTGATTTTTGCTCTTATTTTGTTTTTGGTTTTAATTTTATTCCAGCTTTTTAAACGACAGAAAAATTCCCGACCTTATTTTTCTTTCGTTTTATTTCAGTTCAGTTTTCACTTTGATTTTTGCTCTTATTTTGTTTTTGGTTTTAATTTTATTCCAGCTTTTTTTTTACTTTGTACCGTACCAGAGTGGTACAGTTTCGATTTTTATTTTTGGTAATTCAATAGGTTTTTCCGATAGTATCTTTACGCATCTTCATGACACAGTCGATTTTTCCATTTCGTCGGAGAATCTAGAAACCCGACACTTCTCTTGGGGTTTAATAAACAATAGGTACCACATTCACATAATTCCAAGCTCATTTCATTTCCACCTACTTTGTACCGTACCAGAGTGGTACAGGATCGATTTTTATTTTTGGTAATTCAATAGGTTTTTCCGATAATATCTTTACGCATCTTCATGACACAGTCAATTTTTCCATTTCGTCAGAGAATCTAGAAACCCGACACTTCTCTTGGGGTTTAATAAACAATAGGTACCACATTCACATAATTCCAAGCTCATTTCATTTCCACCACACTTTTCCCCCCAATAGATTAAAGTATAAAATATTTCGAGTCTTAATTTATTTTTCCTTGTGTGTTTTGTTTGGAAAATCGTGTAGAGGAGAAAAAAGGAGGCGTGGATCGAAGCTCAACTGTGATAGCCAAAGACCCTGAAGGTAAATCCAAACAAAATAAAAAACATAAAAAAAATTGCTCGATATAAATAACTTACCTTTGTCGTCCTTGTATTTGCGAATCCAAGGTCTGACCTTGAAAACACTTGAGAAATTGGTGGAACGATTTCCCAAATTTTAGACTCATGGTGTGTTTCTTGTGCCCTAAAAATCCCTGAAAGAGAGCGCCTGGATTAAATTATGCTCGGCTACCTTAATCTCCTACTATAGGATCAGTAATGCTTTGCCACAGGCAATTGAGCAAAATTCACCGATTGACCGTTGTCCCAGAAACATTTTTCCAGGGGAAAAAGTTCAAAACTAAACCATTACCTTCAGGACACAAAGCAGAATGATACGTAAATTTTACTATCTGTGTAATATATTCAAGTTAACTTTCCTTTCTTCAAAATTTATCTGTTCTAAATGTTTCCATGTTTTTTGTCTGGAAAACCAGGAAATTACCTTTAGCATCAAAGAGATACTGAAAAGTACTTAGGCGAAAAAGAATTGATTAAAACACGAACCTAATTATATTCCTGAGATCAGGCTCGTATTTAGGTTTAACTAGATTTATACAAAAAAAAGACTTTTTACTAAAAAGAGAATAGCTTGATATAACCTACAGTAATTAAAATTTAATTACCAAGATCCATTGGATCACCTATGTCACCATCCATTTTATCACCAGGTAAAAAAGCGCTTTACCTAACAACCCTTTTGTCATAGATGATAGCACCTATTGACAAAAATAGGCAATTGCAAACATAACCAACAACATTGTTCTACAGTTTTCAATTAGCTGCTTCAAGAGTTTTTTGAGTTTTGCAACATTTTAGCGATTTTAGTTTGAGCAGAAGTTCAAGTTCAGGTCAGACCTTGGATTGCTGATAGTGTTTTTTTGGTAAAGCTGGAGATCACAGTCGCAATATGTTAGTTGAAATTAATATTGAAATAGAAGATTGTGTCTGATTAGTCGTTTGCCGAATATTGCTAGTATTCCACCAATCAGATACTTACTTTGGTATTTGAATATTTATTTTAGCAAAATGCGACTGAGATCTCTAACCGAAGTGCCTAACAGAAATAACAGATGACGTTTTGAAGAAAAATAACATCAAACAAGTTTTCTTTGCAACATCTAACTATTTTCATACTTTACTTACTACTTTTGGTGTTGTTTTGAATCACAATATTGATGTTCAAAATCCCAGAAGTACCACACCCTTGAGTTCAGGCAGGCCCTTATCCAAAGGGGAGGTCATTTTAACGTGTGTGGTCGATAGCTTGTCAAAATTCCCATTTTTACTTTTTTTCTTTGAAGTTTTCACTCAAAATGTGATTGGTGGATGTGACAAAATTCCCATATTTATTCTATTGAAGTTTTTACTCAAAATTTGAATGGTGGATGTGACAAAATTCCCATTATTTATTCTATTGAAGTTTTTACTCAAAATGTTATTGGTGGATGTGTCAAGATTCCGTCAGAATTATGCCCGCTGATGATTTTCCAAACTTTCACCTCTCCCAAGTACGGACCTGTTGGTCTGTTGTTTTTATTTTAAGGTCAAACGCCCCATTATCTTTTTTTTCCACCGCCGTACATTTTTCCCCTTTTTATTGAATTTTATATCAGTTTTTAAATTAAATTTATTAAAGATACACTTTGCGGTATGTTTTCCATGCAAAAATTGTTCTGTGTACAATTCTTCAAGGGAGGCTCTTAATGTTTACTTTGGAAAATTGTCTGTTATGAGAAACCATACAGTTGTCTTGTACAATCATATTGTTATCTACAGCGTACTTCAACCTTTTGTTTCTCTTTCGTCTCACAGAAAATTATTATTATTATTATTATTTTTTTTTGAGGCTTTATTTAATGTGGCAGGATTCTCCAAAAGGAGCTCTTCCACCCAACCACAGGTTTTGTCGAAAAAACGTATTTCTTCAGAATGATTTGGTCCTTTTGAGCCGGATCAGAAAATCCTATGAATGCCCAATGTGAAAATTAGCTACAATATTCTAAATTAGCAATGTTTGAGTTTAATTTGAGAAGAGAAAAATGTTGCAGACGTCCTGTATTGTTGCTATTGTCCCATATTGTTGCTATGTTGCACAATCACAAGGGCTGTATTTATAGAACAAGGTTTTGCACAGTTCTGTCAACCAAAGCCAAGGTCTCTAGTATTGACATATCTAATCTACATGGTCCATTATTTTTCATTGCATTCTTTGATGGTCTTGTTTTTGGTACCTGCCCACGGTAGCAAACTGCAACACTTGAACATTCAATGTGCTTTTAATTTTAATTTGAAATGTGGTTCACGTAAAATTTGCTCTCCCTAAAAATAGATATACATAAGTACCTAATTCCGTATTCCCTTTGACCTTCCTTTAATTGAAGACTCGTCAAAGTTCAACTCTTGAATGTGAATTTTCCAAGTCGTTAGTCCCAGTCCCTTGGTAGGCATAGATGCTAGATGATCATCCTGTCATAGTTCTCCTATCTTTTTGGTTTGTACAACCCTGCAAAGTCTCGAAAAGGAGGAATATTTCGGTATCCTTTAAATCCTATTTCAGGAATCCCGAAATGTCCGTTTCGGTTAGCAGGCGAAGATTTAAAACCCCAAAGTTTTATTACTTTTATGACTTTCTATTACCTTTTTTATGTCGTTCCCTCCCGTTACTCTATAATTAACCTTTTTCCAAGGTATTCCCTTTGACCTTCCTTTAATTGAAGACTCGTCAAAGTTCAACTCTTGAATGTGAATTTTCCAAGTCGTTAGTCCCAGTCCCTTGGTAGGCATAGATGCTAGATGATCATCCTGTCATAGTTCTCCTATCTTTTTGGTTTGTACAACCCTGCAAAGTCTCGAAAAGGAGGAATATTTCGGTATCCTTTAAATCCTATTTCAGGAATCCCGAAATGTCCGTTTCGGTTAGCAGGCGAAGCTTTAAAACCCCAAAGTTTTATTACTTTTATGACTTTCTATTACCTTTTTTATGTCGTTCCCTCCCTTTACTCTATAATTAACCTTTTTCCAAGGTGTGTTGTGCGTTTGCAATAAAAAAAGAAGACAGTTTTCTATAGATTTAATGCGAGCTTGGTAGGCATAGATGCTAGATGATCATCCTGTCATAGCTCTCCTATCTTTTTGGTTTGTACAACCCTGCAAAGTCTCGAAAAGGAGGTATCCTTTAAATCCTATTTCAGGAATCCCGAAATGTCCGTTTCGGTTAGCAGGCGAAGATTTAAAACCCCGAAGTTTTATTACTTTTATGACTTTCTATTACCTTTTTTATGTCGTTCCCTCCCGTTACTCTATAATTAACCTTTTTCCAAGGTGTGTTGTGCGTTTGCAATAAAAAAAGAAGACAGTTTTCTATAGATTTAATGCGAGCTTGGTGTCTTATGCTGGGGAAGTAGTTTTATATTAAAGATAAACTTGTTTTTCCTTTTTTCCGTGTTAAGTCATTTTATAGCTTTCTTTTTCTGTGTCAGTAAGAACTCAGGGTGGGTGTTATCTCTGCATATGGTTGTGGGTATTTTTGTAAAACGATCGTGGAAGTCAATACAGACACTAAAAAATGCCAGGGAAATGAAGTTCACAAAAAGAGGAAGCATATAAGACAGTTCTAATTAGAGTTAAAAAATTTAGGGAGCAATAACTTAACCTTGAGAAATCCTTGGAAAATATGTAAAATGTAGGCTTTTAGGGACACATGTAAATAAATAGTATCCAAACCAACGGTAGAGAGCAGATGCTGTAAGTGAACTATACAATATACTCGTAGTGTAAGAAAAGACATCATTGAAAGGGGGAGAAAAGGGAAAGGTTCGGATTATAACGTGTTAAGACGTATGAAAAAGGCCAAGGAGCTGAATGAAGATACAAGACGACCACAAAAGAGTTCCTCAAAAAAGGGCATTGGAAGATATAGTTATCCAAGTAATGAAAGAAATAAAATGTATCTTTCCACACACACTAATGGAAGTCGATGGGAAATTGTACAATACGAAAATCTCAAAAAGGGGCATTGAAAGAATGATATAGTTATCCAAGTAATGGAAGAAATAAAATGTATCTTTCCACACACACTAATGGAAGTCGATGGGAAATTGTACAATACGAAAATAAAATACGGTGAGGATACTAAAAAAAAAAGAAGGATAGAAGAAATAGAATAGAGAGGGAATAAAAATGAAGGTAAGAAACGCCACAAAGATAGGGTGAAACGATAAAATGAAATGACAATTCGTGACGTGGCTAAGAGAGAAGGGCTCAAACAGATAACAGACCTAAAAGTTAAAAAAGGAGGATAAAAGAAATAGAATAGAGAGGGAATAAAAATGAAGGTAAGAAACGCCACAAAGATAGGGTGAAACGATAAAATGAAATGACAATTCGTGACGTGGCTAAGAGAGAAGGGCTCAAACAGATAACAGTTGGGTCAAGAGAGAAGAAGGTCGTTAGGGTGGTCCTTGAACTAGGCCCTGAACAGAATATTTTTTGTCCTGTTTAGAAGAGGATACCTCAGGATAGTGGTCAAAATCCCTTCTTTCGTTTTCTTGTATAGGATCTCCGACTTATTTCGTTATAATACTGAATAATCAAGCTGAGAAGAAGGACGTTAGGGTGGTCCTTGAACTAGGCCCAGAACAGAATATTTTTGTCCTGTTTAGAAGAGTCTCTTTACCTCAGGATAGTGATCAAAATCCCTTCTTTCGTTTTCTTGTATAGGATCTCCGACTTATTTCGTTATAATACTGAATAATCAAGCTTCAACTCACTCAGAGGAAAAATCAAGGATAAAAATATTGTGTTTTCGTTCTTCCCTGTCCCTGTACATCGATAGTCACTATAAACATATCAGTAAACCAGCTTGTCATTGTGAATAGAGGGTAGTTTTTGTTGTTACTATCTTCAATGGCTACTTCTTTTCGGACAACCATTTTTTGAGAATTTCGGTCCTTCGGGCCGGATAATACCAACTTGCATAATGTCATGCCATTTAATCATTATCATTACTCAGTAGATTTGTTTCTCTATTGTCTTTTTAGCTTGTGAAATATTAGCATTTTGTTGAGTTTTTTTATGTATATTTTTTTATTATTATTTTCTTTTATTCCTATTATTTTTTTAATTATTTTATTTTTTGCCGATTTATATTAATTTGTTCATTATTATTCAGTTAGCATTTTTAGGGTGTTTTAACAAAAAAAAAAAAAAAAAAAAAAAAAAAAAAAAAAAAAAAAAACAAAGATAAAAAAGTTTTTCGCGGGGGTTTTAAAAAAAAAAAAAAAAAAAAAAAAAAAATCTGTACGATATAACAGTTTTTCGACCTTTGGTAATATTATTCATGTTTTGGCGCTTATGGGTAGTATTATTCAAATAATAATAAATTATTTATAATTGAATAATAATTCATTGTTTAATAATAATTGTTCAAACAAAAAAATCCACGATAGGGTTCTGCAATTATTATTTTAACCTGCACTTGAAGCTAAAAACATACTCTCTCATTTACATATCAAACGTGTAAAATTATTGCTTGTAAAAGAGGAAAAAAGTTGAAATTTTCAGGAAATTTAGTTAGGAAAAAAAAAATCAAGGATAAAAATATTGTGTTTTCGTTCTTCCCTGTCCCTGTACATCGATAGTCAATATAAACATATCAGTAAACCAAGAGGGTAGTTTTTGTTGTTACTATCTTCAATGGCTACTTCTTTTCGGACAACCATTTTTTGAGAATTTCGGTCCTTCGGTTCGGGGAATGCTAACTCGCATAATGTCATGCTATTTAATCATTATCATTACTCAGTAGATTTGTTTCTCTAATGTCTTTTAATCATTAGCAGACGGTTCTCTGTGTTTTCGCTTTACAATGCATGACAAAAATGTACGACCATTGAAAACTTTTTGTTTTATTGTCTTTTAATCATTAGCAGACGGTTCTCTGTGTTTTCGCTTTACAATGCATGACAAAAATGTACGACCATTGAAAACTTTTTGTTTTATCATTCGTATTCAATGTTCCCGTTTTCGATGGTCATATGTTTTATTTCCAATATCCTCATTGTCTGTTTTGATGAAATCTTTAAAATTAAATAACATTATCTAACACTTTTTCACAATACAAAGATTTTATTTTAGTCTTCATGCTTTTATTTTTGGTGATTTGTGGAAAAGGGTAGCTTTCTCACCAAATGCAAACAGCCAACTCTCGATATATCTACTCAAAGAAAGATATTTTTAATGTTAATTGATCGGAAACATCTTTTATTGATATTAGAAAGACTAATTGAAAATGAAATTCTATTTATCTAGTCCACCAAGATCCGAGATAGCTTTTATTCTGATTTATATGACAGGATGTAGATTATAGATTGAAGATTCTGTGACTTTGTGAAGGTCCATCTTGACTAGTCAGGATGTAGATTTTTAAGGAATAAAACAGGAGAGATTCGCCTTTTGGCGAACTGGAAAAAAGTAAACGTGTGATTCAGTTTGAGTCTAAATGAGGGCAGTTAACACAACTTTCCTGTTCCTAAACATTTTCACCAGAACCAAAGACAAAAGTTGTTCTTCCGCCATGGGAAGTTTGGTAAATCGAGAGTTGCGCCAAAGTTTCATCCCATCCCTATGTCAGGTTATGATATCTGTGCGGTTTTGCCCTTATGATTATTATTGTAGGCCGAAGCATAGTTACCAAGAAAGGCGATGGATCTCAAGTGAAGGAGTCGACGGACAGCAGTACAACCCTGGAGGACGATGACATCAAAGGTAAGTGCCTTTCACCTGCTATTTTGCAATTACCACCCTCTGTTGGACAAAAACATAACTTAGGAGGCACCGATTTAGTTACCAATCATTCATAACGACTTTCAAGTTTATTTTGAAGTAAGTCGATTTGACATTAGTGTTTTCTACAAGGATTTGAGAATTTTCTAAACCCTTGGTTTTCTCAATGGTGTAATTTAAATTTTGTAAAACTTTACAAGATGCTCATAATTTTGTGTGATTATAATTGTTCTGTGTACAATTCTTCAAGGGAGGCTCTTAATGTTTACTTTGGAAAATTGTCTGTTATGAGAAACCATACAGTTGTCTTGTACAATCATATTGTTATCTACAGCGTACTTCAACCTTTTGTTTCTCTTTCGTCTCACAGAAAATTACAGTTGAAAACGTATTTCTTCAGAATGATTTGGTCCTTTTGAGCCGGATCAGAAAATCCTATGAATGCCCAATGTGAAAATTAGCTACAATATTTCTTATTTATTTTTTATAATAAATAATTGAAAAATATTTATTTATTTTTTTAAATATTTTTAAAATAAATAATTGAAAAATATTTATTTATTTTTTTAAATAAATAATTGAAAAATGTAAATAATATATTTATGAATTATTTGAGCCAGTTTTCACATTTACTCCCAATGTGTTATGGATTTTGATTTAAATGTGACAACATTTAATCTATTTTGTATATTATTAGGTTGTTCTATGTTCTACCATTCTGATAGGTGGCACATATGATTATTTCACACCAAAGTCCTGTATCTTCAAAGAATTTACCAAGAATAGCTTTTTTCTATGTTTTTTAATCCTTTTAATCTCAATCCTTGCAATTTTTCTACTACTTGCAATTTTATGGCCAACCCTGTCATTGTTTTTTTTTTTTTTTTTTTTTTTTTTTTTTTTTTGACTTTGGTACCAAATGCTTCATATTAGTTTACACATCCCCCTTAGATCTTGCCACTTATATGTAGGACATTCCATCCATCATATCACACCCCCTCCCAATTTAAGTTTTGCGGCAGTTCCATTTACTGTAGAAAGTTTTAGAGGGTGCATTTTCCTTCCGTTTTTTCTTGTTTGACTTTTTAATCTGAAAATGTACATTTTGAATGAGAAATACCATTTCGGATAAGTTTCCGAAGGCGGCTGTATATATTTAGGATTCTTAATACTCACCTTGTACAAAAGAGCTTTTTCAAATGAGCTGTTTTTGGAACAAAAAGTGTTAAAACTATCCAAAAAATGAGAATTGATTTCCTAGTTCGACCTTCGGTAGATGCAATAATGCAATATGGTTGTGCAAGAAATCTATGCTGTGCAATATATCACTGTATTGTGGAACGATTTCTCAAATTTTAGACTCATGGTGTGTTTCTTGTGTCCTAAAAATCCCTGAAAGAGAGCGCCTGGATTAAATTATGCTCGGCTACCTTAATCTCCTACTATAGTATCAGTAATGCTTTGTCACAGGCAATTGAGCAAAATTCACCGATTGACCGTTGGCCCAGAAACATTTTTCTAGGGGAAAAAGTTCAAAACTAAACTATTACCTTCAGGACACAAAGCAGAATGATACGTAAACTTTACTATCTGTGTAATATATTCAAGTTAACTTTCCTTTCTTCAAAATTTATCTGTTCTAAATGTTTCCATGTTTTTTGTCTGGAAAATGTAGAGTTTTTTTTTTCCAGAAGTACCACACCCTTGAGTTCAGGCAGGCCCTTATCCAAAGGGGAGGTCATTTTAACGTGTGTGGTCGATAGCTTGTCAAAATTCCCATTTTTACTTTTTTTCTTTGAAGTTTTCACTCAAAATGTGATTGGTGGATGTGACAAAATTCCCATATTTATTCTATTGAAGTTTTTACTCAAAATTTGAATGGTGGATGTGACAAAATTCCCATTATTGCTCGATATAAATAACTTACCTTTGTCGTCCTTGTATTTGCGAATCCAAGGTCTGACCTTGAAAACACTTGAGAAATTAATTTCCCAAATTTTAGACTCATGGTGTGTTTCTTGTGCCCTAAAAATCCCTGAAAGAGAGCGCCTGGATGAAATTATGCTCGGCTACCTTAATCTCCTACTATAGTATCAGTAATGCTTTGTCACAGGCAATTGAGCAAAATTCACCGATTGACCGTTTCAGGAAATTACCTTTAGCATCAAACATCAAAGAGATACTGAAAAGTACTTGGGCGAAAAAGAATAGATTAATACACGAACCTAATTATATTCCTGAGGTCAGGCTCGTATTTAGGTTTAACTAGATTTATACAAAAAAAAAAGACTTTTTACTAAAAAGAGAATAGCTTGATATTAACTACCAGTAATTAATTGACCGTTGGCCCAGAAACATTTTTCTAGGGGAAAAAGTTCAAAACTAAACTATTACCTTCAGGACACAAAGCAGAATGATACGTAAACTTTACTATCTGTGTAATATATTCAAGTTAACTTTCCTTTCTTCAAAATTTATCTGTTCTAAATGTTTCCATGTTTTTTGTCTGGAAAATGTAGAGTTTTTTTTTTCCAGAAGTACCACACCCTTGAGTTCAGGCAGGCCCTTATCCAAAGGGGAGGTCATTTTAACGTCTGTGGTCGATAGCTTGCCAAAATTCCCATTTTTACTTTTTCTTTTCTTTGAAGTTTTCACTCAAAATGTGATTGGTGGATGTAACAAAATTCCCATATTTATTCTATTGAAGTTTTTACTCAAAATTTGAATGGTGGATGTGACAATTTATCACCAGGTAAAAAAGCGCTTTACCTAACAACCCTTTTGTCATAGATGATAGCACCTACTGACAAAAATAGGCAATTGCAAACATAACCAACAACATTGTTCTACAGTTTTCAATCAGCTGCTTCGAGAGTTTTTTGAGTTTTGCAACATTTTAGCGATTTTAGTTTGAGCAGAAGTTCAAGTTCAGGTCAGACCTTTGATTGCTGATAGTGTTTTTTTTTGGTAAAGCTGGAGATCACAGTCGCAATATGTTAGTTGAAATTAATATTGAAATAGAAGATTGTGTCTGATTAGTCGTTTGCCGAATATTGCTAGCATTCCACCAATCAGATACTTACTTTGGTATTTGAATATTTATTTTAGCAAAATGCGACTGAGATCTCCAACTGAAGTGCCTAACAGAAATAACAGATGACGTTTTGAAGAAAAATAACATCAACCAAGTTTTCTTTGCAACATCTAACTATTTTCATACTTTACTTACTACTTTTGGTGTTGTTTTGAATCACAATATTGATGTTCAAAATCATTAGTCTAATATCATTTTGATGTAGTGCCTCGTGAGGGCAGAATAAAGGGACTTTACTGCCCAAGGTGGGGAAAATGTTTTATCTTGAACAAAATAGGCAATTATACTACCAAGTTCTTCTAAAACAGTGATTCCCATTTGGGGGATCCGGCCAAAAAGGGTCGGGAAGCAATTTTTGAGGGGTCGTACCGAACCGTCAATTTCTTTAAAAATTAATCTTTTATCTGAGGTTTCTTTGTGTTATGCTTTTGACATAGCTGATATACTAACAACTAACCCATTGTGAGCTGGGGAAAATGTTTCATCTTGAACAAAATAGGCAGTTATACTACTCCGTTCTTCTAAAACAGTGATTCCCATTTGGGGGATCCGGCAAAAAAGGGTCGGGAAGCAATTTTTGAGGGGTCGTACCGAACCTTCAATTTCTTTAAAAATTAATCTTTTATCTGAGGTTTCTTTGTGTTATGCTTTTGACATAGCTGATATACTAACAACTAACCCATTGTGTCAATTTCTTTAAAAATTAATCTCTTATCTGATGAGGTTTCTTTGTGTTATGCTTTTGACATAGCTGATATACTAACAACTAACCCATTGTCTTTTGCAAGTGTTTCTTCTGTGTTGCCCATATTCTGTTTACAAAACTTCGACAGGAAAAGACAAATTTGCCCGAGAAAGTCCAAGTGGTATCTATTGATTTGACATATTTGGGGATTATTTCATATATGGAATAGAATTCTTCGGTGCCAACAATAGATAATAATCTACATTTTAGGACAGGAAAACAGACTTGCACAGTAGATAACGGAAAGAGTATTTTAGTCACCACCTAAAATAAGAAAAAGTTATCCTTTGATTTTGCCATGAAAATTGACAGGAAATTTTGTTTGATTCAGTAATCGGGAGGAAATTGGGAAAATTAAAAGAAAACCACAAATTCAAACCCCTTTTCATTTGTCTTTTTCCCTTTTTCTGTTAACTTTTTCGTACCAGATCCCTACCTTTTTTACGTCCATTATTTTGTCTTTTTTCTGTTTATTTTGAATTTTGATTATTATTTTTACCTCCCGTTTCCCTCTTTTTTTAATTTCCATTTTTTTTTTTCTGTGTTTTTGTTGACTCAAATTTCTTTTGCATCATCTGCATTATCGTCATCTATCATTGTATTGTTTAGAGTTGTGACATGGTCACATGTTTTTTTTTTTTTTTTTTTTTTTTTTTCTTTACCGGAATTAAAAAACTTTTTTTGGTTTTGGTGTGGGTATATCTTTTTTATTTTTACCTCCCGTTTCCCTCTTTTTTTAATTTCCATTTTTTTTTTTCTGTGTTTTTGTTGACTCAAATTTCTTTTGCATCATCTGCATTATCGTCATCTATCATTGTATTGTTTAGAGTTGTGACATGGTCACATGTTTTTTTTTTTTTTTTTTTTTTTTTTTTTTTTTTTTTCTTACCGGAATTAGAAGACTTTTTGTGTGTTTGGCTGTGCGTATATCTTTGTCGCGGGTGTGGTATTTTATTTGGTGCCGGCCTAGAATGAGAATGCTTTTTAGATATTTGGTTTGCTTTCGGTTTTTGGGTTTTGAGCGTTTGATAATTGAAATCAAGATTACATTAAACAAATAGATCACATCGTTCGGGCTTTAAGCCCTTTTTTTTAGTTTTCTCATGGTTAGTAAGATTAGTTCCAATTTCACTCTCAGGGGCGTTCGGGTGACTTAGCTGAACGAAAATTTCCCCCGTGAATCTACAAGGATGGTTTATTTGTCCACCCGGTAATTCACGTAAAATATTTATGTCTCCGATATTTTCGTCTAAATGATTCGTTTTCGTCTCCGTAAAATATACAGGGTGGCCGTGTCGTTAGTCATTTTGTCCCATTCAAATTACCTATCACTCGACATGTGCAAATTAAAATCGTGAATTGGTGAAAATTTTCAAAAAAAGTAATAATAAAAAAATAATAATAATAAAGGGGAAAAATGAGTTTTCATAGCGAATACCTAGCTTCCTAGTGACACAAAAAACTACAACCCCGACCCAAAGTTGTGATTTTTGTTTGAAATTAATAGTTCAGCCCTAAAGGGGATTTAGCTAAGAAAATCGACTTTCGGAAAGCTTTCGACTAAGTTCACCGCGTATATTTCCATTTTCACAAGAAATAGTGTCCCCGCTTTCATGATTCGTTTCCCATCCACATTCTCCATACATTACACACGTTTTAACAAACCGGGCGCTATGTATTTTTATTTTCTCATTAACCGTCTCTTTTTACATCTGTATTCTGTATAAAAAATGTATTTTACTTTCGCTGTCTTCTTGTCTTTTTATTATTTATTCAACTTGAGCATGCTCTTTATCACGCTTTTGTCTTTTTCTATGTTTCTCTTTTTTTTTTATTGCATCTCTTCTTGCATTTCGTCATCCCTCCACCACTTCTTCCTCCATGTGCTCTTTGCTCTTTCATGTCTTCATTTTCTATTTCCAATGTGTTTTTTTTTTTACATATTTTATTTGTTTTTTTAGTTGAAATAAATTTTACATTCGACATGCGGTGTTTGAGCTCGCGATTCATATGAAATGATCTTGTTCTTATAATATAAGATTAGCGAGTGATAATTTAATGTGTGTTTTTTTTTTTTTTTTTTTTTTTTTTTTTTTTTTTTTTTTAGACATGTTTAGCTCACCTTTATATCTCTGATCCTCGGGGATCTGCTTGTTAATATGTTGCACCTGCAGAATCAACTTGACTCGCTCTATAGGAGCTGTGGCCGTCTTGGCCACCGCGGCCGATACTCCTCCGGCCGCGAAATCCTTGAGAAATTCGACCGCATTGGAGAAATTCTTCTTACCACCATCTTCGCCCATTTTTCAACGAAAACAATAAATATTAAAAAGACAAAAAAATAGAAAGTAATAAAGGGTAATTTTTCAGTACCAAATAAATAAATGAATAAATAGTAAACTCTGTTTAAAAACTGAAAACGCACAGACACAGTGAAAATATTTGGGATGGAGAAAGCTGACGAAGTTGTGAAAATTTTAAATGCTCTCGTTTAATTGATGTTTACAACTGGCCAAAAATGTAAATTCTAAATTGTGTGTTTTCTTTTCGCGTTCGCAGTTCGCGCTTATTTCGTTGAATGTGTTTTTCAAAAAGGAAGTTTTTCGACTGCTACCAATATTTGGGGGTCCTAGCCCTACATATTTGGCCAACTCAGAGGTAGAATGTTGGACTCGAAAAAGCCAGC
>NW_007377916.1:6685-44607 GCF_000475195.1 Diaphorina citri | reverse complement strand
GCTCAGGGACGCAACTCGGATGATAAATTTCAGAAATGGGACCCAAATCGGACGGACGCAACTCGGATATCACAGTCGGGACTCAAGTCAGATCCCCCCCCTAGGAGACCCAACTCACGTGACTCCAGTCTGAGAACTGAGAAGTCTATCATTTTCATAGATTTGGATTTTCAGACGGTTCCAATGTGTTCAGACGGAGTTCAGACCACTGTGCGACAGGCCTGATTTTGAGTATTGACGAAGTATGATTCTCGTATCAATAAACAGATAATCGTTGCACTTAACTCTGAATCAGTCAAGATCACAGGATAACTCAAAAATTGAGTGTTGATTTAGATTTTAGATATATTCAGGAAATCCGTCAGATTTATCAACACAGTTTGGGTTCCAACGGAGCGGTGATAGAAAATGTAGAGATCCCTTCTGGTGTTAACATGGGCTAGTGTTCCACTCGAAAGTAACATATCAGTTCAGTTGATTGGCCAAAATCAATTGGATCTCATATGTAATCAATTGGATTGTAGAAGTGTATTTTGTTCGGAATGTTACTGGAATCCAGTGGTGTTTTCACGAGGCCAGTAGCTGGACTTCATCCTGACCTCGTATAATCCAGCCATTACCTCTGACTCCTCTGAGTGCAGTCTTCATCGAGTTCGATTCTTATTAACTCTTCCTATTTCATCATTCAGTCCAGTCCGTTTGCTTATGGAACGCCTTATGAATTCGAGCTCATCATACGGTGATAACAATATTCATTCCCCTGTTTGTTTTTGCTATGCTGGTATAACGGTTATAGCTCCCTCGTTTTGCTATGGTGGTCTAGCTCGTGCCTATATTGGTTCATAGTTCATAACTTTCTCAGTTCTGCTGTCATCTTTCGCGTGTTTTACTTCGTGAAAGTGTTTCCCAGTTGGTATTTCTGTTATTGTTTCGTGTGTAAAACTGTTTCATTTATCCATCACCTGTTTTCACGTGTAGGCTTTTGGTCCTTGGAAGTTCTTTTCCAAGTGCACCACGTATTTTATCCCATTGTATATTACCATCTATTTTGTCGCGTGTTACAAATAACAATAACTTCATATAGCATTGTTACAACCAACAGTTCTATCAGCTGTTTCTCGATTAGAATTAATCCAGGGAAGTTTTTTCCATTTGGGCACAGTTCGGAATCCTGTCAATTTGATCTAGACCTGAAGCCTGAAACATCCGTATTTTTTGCTTACTTTTTTGTCTGATTGGATCTCTTATCTAATTGGTTGTACTCCTAAAGTAATCGGCATTTGACCAACCAGACACAAGGTCACCTTTTCAAATGTAAGTTTAGAAGAAAAACTGTGACTACTGTGCCTGTGGTCCGGAGCTCAATTGATTTATTGCAGGTTTATAATTATTTCATTTTCTTTTTATTTTAAACATATCTGAAATAATTTCAATTAAATTTAATACTGTCCATATTTTATGTCTGTCTACGTCTATCATCCAACTCCTCAGCACCTTATCCATATTTTCCCCATTCTTTCTCCTATTCTGGACGTGTTTTAAGCTGTGTCGATCGACTACACTACGTAGACGCTGCTTAAATATAGAAAGCTATAAATAATTTTCTTCAAAGGCATCGATCGTTCCAAGTTTGTCCTAAAATCACCCACGAGGCCACGAACTGTGAGTGTATTTTGACAATGTTTCTAAATTCTAAAGCTCCCAATGCTTAACTAAGTTATCGTTGATTGATAAGAGAGAACTTGGGAGGGAAGTAGAGAGAGAGCTTTCATTTTGATGAGAGAGGGAGAGAACGAGGGGAGAGCGGAAAATGAGGGAAAGAGAAAAAGATATACACGAATATTATGATTGAAAGGGAAAGAAAGAGACAGGTACCTAATAGAGATTTCTTGTTGAAAGAGAAGTGAATTTTGAATTTTTGAAAAGAGATGAGAAACAGAGGGAAAAGAGACAGAGAGAGGAAGAAATAAAGAAAGAGAGAGAGAGGGAGGGGGGAAGAGGCCGGAAGAGAGAAAGAGAGAGAGAGGGGAAGAGGCCGGAGGAGAGTTGGTAAACCTCACTAATGTGTACCCTTTCCCTTGTTTGCTGGGTCTATCAAAATATGTCACTCGTATTTGGACTCTTGTTTGCTTGTGTATACCCCGAATTCCCGGATAGGTGTCAATATTCCATGTATGTATCATTGTATCTGCTTCTAACTCGTGTTTTCCCGTTTCTAACAACCCTGCCTTTGACCGTAGACTTGTCCGTTTTGTGGGATCCTGGCAAACTGGACTTGTCAAGGATTCCCTATACTGTTATTTTGTGTTCCATATTTCCTATGTGAAGTTCCATGTTTTCAGTGTTTCCGAAATTTTGCAGCCGGTTTTCCCATGTGTTGTATGAACCAGTCCAATTAAATTTTAGGTATTTTAGATTTTAGGATATGATTGACTTGACCCCCGCCGTGGTAAAGTACAAGTAAGTAAGTAATGTAATGTTATTGTCATTTATGTCGATGAGTTCAAGTTCAATGAAGCTCAAAAAGAGCACCAAATGAACCCATAGTGATCTTGTGAAAGTTATTCCTCTGCATTATGTTGACTGGAGTACCTTATCTAATTACCTACCACCCTATTGTTTGAATGAGGTTGCATGTTCTCTTACCTCAACAGTTATGAAATCATGTGGAAAACAAGAAAGTGCCTTTTGAGGAAACTTAAGCATAAAAGATGTCTAGCGGTAGTAGGAATGCCAAAAGTTTCTCTGATTGTGCAATTTTACGATTTTCATCGCTCAACACTTTCAACAATCTACGGAATTTTTCATTTTTCCAACTTTTTTCCTTTGAACAACGCAAATTTGTTTCGAATGAAATTTAATTCAAACTTTTTTTACGAAAAAAGAGAACAAATATCAGCAAAAGTTTTAATAAATGCTCCAGAAAGTCGCTACAGAAAAGTTTTTCTTGTACAGAAAAAAGTCCCTTGTAATTTATTTTAATTAATACCTATATTTAGGTATACATACCCGTATTAAAAAATAACAAAGCAAGTTTCCAGTGACTTTTAAACATTCGAGCCTTGTTTCTTGCATTACCTTTGTGGCCTAGTGGGTATCAAGGTTGCATACCGAAGATCCTTGGATCGATTTCCACTGAGTCGAAGTTTTTCGGCTCTGCTCTTTATTTTGGGGGTAACCATTGGTCCGTCAGGAACGATTGGGGACAATCAAGTAGGTCCTTGTAATTTCTTAGCGAATTAGATACCAATTACCAATAGTGGCATTTAAAGTTGAAGAGACGAGCGATGATACAATAAAGTAAAAATGAAAACAGTTACTGCTGTGATATCCACAAACACAAAGAATATTCTTGCGGTATCTTGCTTCGCCAAATCACCACAGATAAAATCTACATTACGATTTTCATCGCTCAACACTTTCAACAATCTACGGAATTTTTCATTTTTCCAACTTTTTTCCTTTGAACAACGCAAATTTGTTTCGAATGAAATTTAATTCAAACTTTTTTTACGAAAAAAGAGAACAAATATCAGCAAAAGTTTTAATAAATGCTCCAGAAAGTCGCTACAGAAAAGTTTTTCTTGTACAGAAAAAAGTCCCTTGTAATTTATTTTAATTAATACCTATATTTAGGTATACATACCCGTATTAAAAAATAACAAAGCAAGTTTCCAGTGACTTTTAAACATTCGAGCCTTGTTTCTTGCATTACCTTTGTGGCCTAGTGGGTATCAAGGTTGCATACCGAAGATCCTTGGATCGATTTCCACTGAGTTGAAGTTTTTCGGCTCTGCTCTTTATTTTGGCGGTAACCATTGGTCCGTCAGGAACGATTGGGGACAATCGAGTAGGTCCTTGTAATTTCATAGCGAATTACCAATAGTGGCATTTAAAGATGAAGAGACGAGCGATGATACAATAAAGTAAAAATGAAAACAGGTACTGCTGTGATATCCACAAACACAAAGAATATTCTTGCGTATCTTGCTTTGCCAAATCACCACAGATAAAACCTACATCAACATCATTTTCCAAACTTCTTCCTTGTTTAGAAAAAACCAGGCATAGAAAATACGTACATTTTCCTTGTATTCATATGACGAGTGAATATGAGAATATGAGTCACTAGTCATTCTATGAGGTAAGAAACTAGACCATCAACCATCTCCGAAGACAATCGAATGACGTACGTAAATCTTGGCACACCTCACAACTACCTACTTTACTAATTGACAATTGGAACTTCCTAATCTCCTACTGAAAACAGTAACCACAGTTGCCAGTGCCTCACCTTTTTGCCTATCAAGTGACATTGTAATATTGTCAGTCAGTTCCCTCTTTATTAGGCCTGGCGCATATTGGAACCGCAGTCGTGTGACAGTAGCACGGAGTCGTACGTTGCCGCCTGAAAATCCAAAGCTATGATAATGATACAGACCACTCGCACTGTCTAGGATCTAGGAGGGAGGAACACCAGATGAGTCCGAGAATCCCAAATCATCCGATTTGGGTCCCAACTCAAAACAAAGTCATCCGAGTTGCGTCCCCGGTACCTGAGATTGAACCTATATACTTGAGACTATAAAGTAAATAAATAAGTATTTAACGAACAGGGTGACCAAAAATAACTGTACCTATACAGTATGCTATAACTTCTGTTTTATATAGGCCTATAGGAACAAACCTAACCCTATAATAACAAACCTAACCCCTTAACGCTTTAACCTAACCCTATAATAACATTGGTCACTGCTCAAATTGTGAAAGCTCCTTTTTACATTTAACCTAACCCTATAATAACACTGGTCACTGCTCATATTGTGAAAGCCCTTTTTTGCGTTTAACCTAACCCTATAATAACACTGGTCACTGCTCATTTGTGACAGCTCCTTTTATAGCAACATTCCATTGACGTAACTTCTGAACAAGTACACTTGAATTTTTAACGTTATCGATTGTAGGTACCGACATCATGAATGCTGAAAAAATGCTGCGTACAGTATTTTTTGTCACCCTGTACTACATGTATACCTTCAAACTAGGATAAGTATATAAAGTACATAGTTGTAGCTCAGGTAGCTCAGGGACGCAGCTCGGATGATATATTTCAGAAATGGGACCCAATTAACAATATCTCGGGAACGGTATAAGCTAGAGACTTGAAATTTGGTATGTAGTTCACAAATATGACAAGGATGCAACTCAAATACTCGGATGATAAATTTCAGAAATGGGACCCAAATCGGACGGACGCAACTCGGATATCACAGTCGGGACTCAAGTCAGATCCCCCCCTAGGAGACCCAACTCACGTGACTCCAGTCTGAGAAGTCTATCGTTTTCATAGATTTGGATTTTCAGACGGTTCCAATGTGTTCAGACGGAGTTCAGACCACTGTGCGACAGGCCTGATTTTGAGTATTGACGAAGTATGATTCTCGTATCAATAAACAGATAATCGTTGCACTTAACTCTGAATCAGTCAAGATCACAGGATAACTCAAAAATTGAGTGTTGATTTAGATTTTAGATATATTCAGGAAATCCGTCAGATTTATCAACACAGTTTGGGTTCCAACGGAGCGGTGATAGAAAATGTAGAGATCCCTTCTGGTGTTAACATGGGCTAGTGTTCCACTCGAAAGTAACATATCAGTTCAGTTGATTGGCCAAAATCAATTGGATCTCATATGTAATCAATTGGATTGTAGAAGTGTATTTTGTTCGGAATGTTGTCAGTCAAGATCACAGGATAACTCAAAAATTGAGTGTTGATTTAGATTTTAGATATATTCAGGAAATCAGTCAGATTTATCAACACAGCTGGGGTTCCAACGGAGCGGTGGTAGAAAATGTAGAGATCCCTTCTGGTGTTAACCTGGGCTAGTGTTCCACTCGAAAGTAACATATCAGTTTCAGTGGCCAAAATCAATTGGATCAATATTGTACAAGTTAGGGTAAAAGAACACTCAAATAACCATCATTCAATAGGATAAGGAAAGTCGTGTGATGTTCACACCAGATTTTTCCTCTTTTCACTGATAGCCGCTAATACCTAAGTACTTCTAGCTCTCCTTAAATCCAATCCTTTGTCAAATTTGTTCTAATTGTACTATATTATACTTATTATGAAGATTTAATTGAAATTTGTAAAAGCGCCTATTTTCTCTGTATTGAAATTGAGACTGTGAGAGAAAGAGGGCGGGTAAGAGAGAAGGAAAGGGAGAAGGAGACGGAAAGGATGGTGAAAGACAAATTAATGGATAAAGAGAGGGAGGGCGATAAAGAAAGAGATGAAGATAAATAAAGAGGTAGGGAGAGAGAACGAGAGGGAGAGACAAGTTCCAGTTCACATATGGTGATATATGGACTCGAAATTTTTATGGAGGTAACTTGACCTACCTTCAGGAAAAATGGGAAATATGTATCTGAAATAGTAATAAAAAAGACTTTTAGTTAAATAAATAAAGAAGAAACCTACTTATTTTCAAAAGTATTACCTATGTACCAGGTAGGTACCACACCTACATACGTACCTAGTTTAAAAACTCTATAATCTGAATCCACGATGTTTTAAAAACTCTCTACCTAGCTTCCTACCCAAGTAGGTAATGTGCCCGCAAAATTACTTTACCTACACAGGAACATACAGCAAAATATACGAGTTCCCTCATTCGTATCGATTTGACCACAAAATATAAACATACCCTCTATATTATTTATACAACTTACCTATCTATACTTTTGTAGAATCTATAGGGTGTTTTTCTTTTTAGAGGTTTGTTTTTTAAACTGCTATAAAAGACATACTATTTGAAGTATGGTCATGATGTTTTGTTTATTGGAAAGCTAAAAGTATGCCATTTAGTGTTTGAATACTAAGTTCGGGCATACGGGCCCCTCCGATAGCTCGAACGAAGTGAAACATTTGGTTTAATTTTTTCTTGTTTTGTTAACACATAGTTTCGCTCAATTTCCCTCATAATTTCCCTCCCTCAATCGTGACACCTTTGGATGATTTTCTTTCGGGATATGTGTAAAATCATTAGTTTATTTTATGGTGATAAAAAAAAAACATTGGAGCACCTGGAAGATGGAAGACATCATACCGTTTTTGCAGATATACGGCTTCAGATTATGGAAAAAGTGGTCGAAAATTGGATTTTCTAGACTGAGTTTCATTCGATCTATCCGCGGTGCCCATTTATTCAGAGTTCAAACACTAAATGGCAAACAATATTACCTTTCAAATAAAGAAAAAATCATGACCATACCTCAAATAGCGTGTCTTTTATAGCATTTTGAAAAACAAACCTCTAAAAAAACACCCTATACTTATGTTGAACTGTGCAAGTCTAGTTCTTCTTGGAAACCCATATATCCCTAGGGACGCATTTCTAACGTTACAACTACCAGCATCAGGAATTCAGAAAGTTTCCAACGAAATGGTTGAACGAACAGAAGAAGAAAGTTGATTAAGTCCTATTTATAAAAAAGGAGATGCTACCTTAATCACAAATTTCAGACCAATCTCCCTTTTAACAACATTTTCAAAAATCCTAGAGGGTTATACCGATCATGGCTTAGTGTTAATGCTCAAGCCATCCGTATTGATGCGGAATAGCACCCAAGATTCCACAGAGAAATTATTATGGAAACGCACCCAAGCATAGAAATTCTAGAATCACATCCAAGATTCCATAGAGAAATTATGGAATCGCACCCCAAGATTCCATAGAGAAATTGTGGAATCTTGGAGAACTATCCTTAATTAGGATAATAAATGGAAAAGAGGCCGAAAAAGGTTAATATAATATATATTTATCAAAAATTTATACGGTTTTCAGTTTTACATCAGTTTTCAGTCATTGTAAGTTGAGGGGGCAAAAACGCCCTATTGTCTTGACAGTTCACCAAGGAGTCAACTAAACAGTAAACACATCATACTACTCACTACTCTTATACTAGACTTGAAAAAAGTCTTTTTTCCCATTTTTCCATTTCGTAAAAATAGATGGGAAAAATTAGGTATAACGACCGAAAAATAATATAGAAAGACACAATTTTATATTAGTCTAACGTAGTTGACATAATGACTAGCGAAATATCCGATATCATGATGTAGAAAAATGTAAGCGCGACCTGATATTGCATGTTAGTAGCGTGTAGTTTTTACCTTTTTATTTTTACCGTCGCGAACTCAATGGCAGGTTTTCCATTCATAGAGAGAGCTGTTTTTGAGGTTTGCATTTCAGTATTTCGCACACCGCAAAAAAAAATCACTTTTTTACTTTCTATTGTACCCGTTTTTACGTGTAAAGAGGGGCGGGAGAAACAAAGGCTCGTAAAAATTTATTGTAAACATTTATATCGTTTTCGTGCTAACACGTAAAAAACGCCGCGTTAGGCGTTAGTTCGGCTGATTGTGGTGTGAAAAATATTATTACCCATAAGAACACGATTTTTTCATCACGTGACGGTAATATTTATACGGGAAGTATTAGGAATTGGTATAAGTCAGGGATTGCCAACCTGTCGATCGCGAACTACCGGTAGCTCGCGAGAGGTTTTCCTGTAGCTCGCAGACAGTCGCACAACTCCTATGGGAACCAAAAATTTACGTCGTTACATCGTAATTTTTGGGTTCCCAGACTAAAGGTAGCTTGCCCAGGGTCTCCTAAGTCATCTGAGTAGCTTACATATCTAGACGACGTACCTAATAGTGAGAAAATTACCAAATTTTTATCAAATCCACTTTTGAATGGAACACAGATCCAAAGGTACGTACAGGTGCAATTATGGCCACTCATCTGGATACCAAACACGCGCAAGGTTGTTTAACTTCAGTGATCCATTGGGACCTGGTGTATTGAAAGTGGCTAATTTGACTTTTGATTATTAATTGATTATAGTCTTCATAAACACATAAAGAAAGATACATTTTCATATTGATGTCTTGTTTAACTTGAGAACTCAAACCCCCGTTTCAGCAAACAAATCTAACTTCTGCAAAAACTTCAAAAGAACTCATTGGAACTGAAAAAAGTTCTACTAATGCACAAATAACAAGGAAGACTTTTTTTTCGGGCAAACTTTGACAACTTTCTACTCAGAACTCTACATCGCATGCTTGCTAAAAGGCCATGTACTCACGGGCCGCCAAATAAAGTAACACTGAAGTTTTTTTTTTTTTTCGGAATTTTCTCTCTTCTGAAGCTCGTTTCCGCTCTTTTGGCGTGAGAGTGCCTGTACTAAACTAAAGAAAATCCAAGATGGCGTGCCATCGGAAAGAAAATACAAGTTTAACGTGGTCTATTGCCAGATTAGCCTAGTTATTTGGCCAAATCAGCCTGGTTATTCGCAGACAAAGTCATATTTTAGATCACACCAGCCGAGGTATGGAATTTTATCCTCAATATAATTTGAGAATTTGACCACAATAATAGTAGTAGCCTACTGCTGGAGTAAGGGACTTTTCAGTCCTATGCGAGCAGTATAAATAAGCACTATTATTATTATATTTTAGATCACGTCCCGTGTGTATCAAGCCTAAAGTTCCCCCCGTCTCTCTTTTGTTTCTGTTTGCATGATTTTACTAACTTTCCTTGCTAACTGGGATTTCGTCCGTGTCATCCCCGGTATATTCTGGTTTAGACTTTGCTTATCAACGGCTTAGGATGAGTGCGGACTCGTTTGAATTGGATGGTAAGCTTGACAGTAGCGTGCCCTACCGGAGAAAAAAGGAACTGCAGGAAATTTGGCCCCTTTGTATTGTATCAAAGAAACAATCAATCAAACTAGTATTTTATTATTTAATTATTTTTACTAATATAGGAAATTTGGTCTTTCTATTCGGGGCACTTTTTGAAATTCTACTGTAGAGGCAGTATCTGTTACAATAGTGGGATTACATATGTATCTAGTGGTTGTCTTCCATAGTAGACAGCAGAGGGTGAAATTTCTTGCAGTTTCTTCTCCTCCTTGCTTTGGTACCTGGGCTGTAGTTAATCAGTTATAATAGACCTTGGCTGTAAAATAAAACATCCAGGCTGAAAAAAAAAGTAGAATAAACCTTGTAGACCGTTGAGTATCTGTAACACTTGTACTTACCTGAGTTGAACCAAAGAATATTTGTAAGTATGACGTCATGTCTACATACCCTATATTCTCCACTTTTTACTTTATCTGAGGCTTAAGTGTAGGGGCTAACAGTCTCAAAAGTTGTGTTAAGCTTTACGAATCTAACGGATGAAATGAATTATACTACGGACCCTTATAGGAACAGTTTCGCTATAGTAATAGAAAGTAAAAATGATGAAAAATAGGGTCCTGGTGCAAATACAGAAATCAACTTTTAAACTTTCTGACCCTGATTTGTGTCCACCCCGTCTAATAACATGCCGATATCTTGTGTTATTTTCCATGCTCGTGATGCTTAGAACTTAGAATTGTCTGTACTAACAAGACGTTTTCTCAACTTTCTACTAACTCCGTTGGATCAGGTAAGAGCTCCCTAACAACTCTTGTGCTGTCGACTAAAGGCCCGTTCCTACTTGTCGTTCGGAAAAAATCTTGTAGTGCCTAAGTGGTTCCCACTATTTAAATTACATTACCTACAGGACATTCGGGAAAAAATAGCATGAAATTCACGACAAGTGGGGACGGTAAGGATGTAAGGACGCTTTAACACGCTTCAAAATTCTACTTTGGTCTGAGGTATTCTATGTTCTAGTTAATTATTAACTATTTTATTCAGTATTTTGATTGATTGGGTCCCAATAAAAATGAATTAATACCAGTCGAACGTACATAAGCTACCAAAGGGTATTCCACGGACCATTTTTGTGCTGTCGACTAAAGGCCCGTTCCTACTTGTCGTTCGGAAAAAATCTTGTAGTGCCTAAGTGGTTCCCACTATTTAAATTACATTGCCTACAGGACATTCGGGAAAAAATAGTATGAAATTCACGACAAGTGGGTACGGGTCTTATGGATGTAAAGACGCTTTAACACGCTTCAAAATTCTACTTTGGTCTGAGGTATTCTATGTTCTAATTAATTATGAACTATTTTATTCAGTATTTTGATTGGTTGGGTCCCGATGAAAAATGAATTAATACCAGTCGAACATACATAAGCTACCAAAGGGTATTCCACGAACCATTGCTCACACCGAAAAAACGTCGCGCAGCGTCCTTCAATGAGTCTTTTTTTGACGAAATTCCTTTTGGGGGTGAGCTAAGTATTAATTCCCCCCCCCCGCCCCCCGAAAGAAGTGAGAATTTCGTAGTGGTTCGTGGAATGGACCAGTGGACTTCTGAATTTCTCTACACACCGTACAGCGTTCAGAATCTTTTTCCACTCTCATAAATGTTAGGTATGCCTCTAAATATTTGAGATCTGACCGCAAAGTTAATTCCTTTCTCCCTCCTTTCAGACTCCCACATTCTTTGAACCTCCTCTTGGCCCTCCCAATAGGTCAGTGCTTCTCAAACTGTGTGCCGCGGCAATCTAGTGTCCCGCGGCAATCTAGTGTCCCGCGAGGTCGCCTTAGGTGTGCCGCGAGATTTGGGATTTTTTTTTAGTAAGAAAGATCACTATACTGATTAAATAAAGAAATACAGCATGCCAAATTGAGGGGGAAAAAGACCTGCGGCGCTATTAAACGAGTATTTGTGTTCACTCTTACACAACATTTATGTGTTGGGGTTCGGATGGGGGCTGTACCGCGGAAAGACCCTAAATGAGGCTTATACGTAAGTAGAACTAGATCCTACCCCTAAATGAGGCTTATACGTAAGTAGAACTAGATCCTACCCCTAAATGAGGCTTATACGTAAGTAGAACTAGATCCTACCCCTAAATGAGGCTTATACGTAAGTAGAACTAGATCCTACCCCTAAATGAGGCTTATACGTAAGTAGAACTAGATCCTACCCCTAAATGAGGCTTATACGTAAGTAGAACTAGATCCTACCCCTAAATGAGGCTTATACGTAAGTAGAACTAGATCCTACCCCTAAATGAGGCTTATACGTAAGTAGAACTAGATCCTACCCCTAAATGAGGCTTATACGTAAGTAGAACTAGATCCTACCCCTAAATGAGGCTTATACGTAAGTAGAACTAGATCCTACCCCTAAATGAGGCTTATACGTAAGTAGAACTAGATCCTACCCCTAAATGAGGCTTATACGTAAGTAGAACTAGATCCTACCCCTAAATGAGGCTTATACGTAAGTAGAACTAGATCCTACCCCTAAATGAGGCTTATACGTAAGTAGAACTAGATCCTACCCCTAAATGAGGCTTATACGTAAGTAGAACTAGATCCTACCCCTAAATGAGGCTTATACGTAAGTAGAACTAGATCCTACCCCTAAATGAGGCTTATACGTAAGTAGAACTAGATCCTACCCCTAAATGAGGCTTATACGTAAGTAGAACTAGATCCTACCCCTAAATGAGGCTTATACGTAAGTAGAACTAGATCCTACCCCTAAATGAGGCTTATACGTAAGTAGAACTAGATCCTACCCCTAAATGAGGCTTATACGTAAGTAGAACTAGATCCTACCCCTAAATGAGGCTTATACGTAAGTAGAACTAGATCCTACCCCTAAATGAGGCTTATACGTAAGTAGAACTAGATCCTACCCCTAAATGAGGCTTATACGTAAGTAGAACTAGATCCTACCCCTAAATGAGGCTTATACGTAAGTAGAACTAGATCCTACCCCTAAATGAGGCTTATACGTAAGTAGAACTAGATCCTACCCCTAAATGAGGCTTATACGTAAGTAGAACTAGATCCTACCCCTAAATGAGGCTTATACGTAAGTAGAACTAGATCCTACCCCTAAATGAGGCTTATACGTAAGTAGAACTAGATCCTACCCCTAAATGAGGCTTATACGTAAGTAGAACTAGATCCTACCCCTAAATGAGGCTTATACGTAAGTAGAACTAGATCCTACCCCTAAATGAGGCTTATACGTAAGTAGAACTAGATCCTACCCCTAAATGAGGCTTATACGTAAGTAGAACTAGATCCTACCCCTAAATGAGGCTTATACGTAAGTAGAACTAGATCCTACCCCTAAATGAGGCTTATACGTAAGTAGAACTAGATCCTACCCCTAAATGAGGCTTATACGTAAGTAGAACTAGATCCTACCCCTAAATGAGGCTTATACGTAAGTAGAACTAGATCCTACCCCTAAATGAGGCTTATACGTAAGTAGAACTAGATCCTACCCCTAAATGAGGCTTATACGTAAGTAGAACTAGATCCTACCCCTAAATGAGGCTTATACGTAAGTAGAACTAGATCCTACCCCTAAATGAGGCTTATACGTAAGTAGAACTAGATCCTACCCCTAAATGAGGCTTATACGTAAGTAGAACTAGATCCTACCCCTAAATGAGGCTTATACGTAAGTAGAACTAGATCCTACCCCTAAATGAGGCTTATACGTAAGTAGAACTAGATCCTACCCCTAAATGAGGCTTATACGTAAGTAGAACTAGATCCTACCCCTAAATGAGGCTTATACGTAAGTAGAACTAGATCCTACCCCTAAATGAGGCTTATACGTAAGTAGAACTAGATCCTACCCCTAAATGAGGCTTATACGTAAGTAGAACTAGATCCTACCCCTAAACGAGGCTTATACGTAAGTAAAACTAGATCCTACCCCTAAATGAGGCTTATACGTAAGTAAAACTAGATCCTACCCCTAAATGAGGCTTATACGTAAGTAAAACTAGATCCTACCCCTAACGCCCCACCCCTAAAGAGGTTAATGGAATCGACTCATCTTCTTAGGCCACTAACGGTAGCATTTGCATGACAGCAAAACTAAACGATGCGGTGTGACAGAAAATTTCACCAGTTTGAACTAAAGGGGCTACTTGGTTCTTACACGATTGAACCCTAAAAGTTTCCTGAATATTAGCCAGCCACTCACTATCAGGTAGACCTGACAGCTGACCTGATCAGGTCCGCCTGTCAGATCTATCTGATCGTGGCTGGCTTTACGAAGACATAATAAATAATCCTTCATAAGTAAATTTCTTAAATCCAAATAATTGACTTGATTCTTTACATTCCAGGAAAATCTGTGATCCTCATTTGACGGCTTTTGAACCCGAAGCCCTAGGTAATTTAGTGGAAGGGATGGAGTTCCACAAGTTTTACTTTGATAACGGTAATTGCACACTTTATTATCTTTCGCTTGTAGTGTCCTGCATGGTTACCCGTCCAAATGCAAGCCACGCTCGACGTTTGCTTAACATGAGTAATTGCACGCTTTACTTTTCCATCTTGTACGTAGATTCGTAAAAGCTTAACCCATCCTTTGGGGCATTCGCCCTTACACCTGTGTCTCTGAGTGGACTTATTGTGTATGGCAGTGGTTCTCAAACTGTGCTCCGCGAAGAGCTTGCAGGTACTCCGCATAGTTTCATTTTTCTTACCGCATAAAAAAAAAAAAAATCGCACGAATATGTTTAGTCAAATGGGAAGTATTGGAACAAGCCGTACGGACCGTACGCTAATGAACATTTCCGAATCATTCCGAATTATTTTTAAAAATTCCTAAAGGTTTGGGGGGGGGGTGTGCTCCGTAGAGTTAACAGCAGTTTGCTTGGTGCTCCGCGGCCAAAAAAAAAGTTTGAGAACCACTGGTGTATGGAGTTAAGGCATCTTGTACGAGTATTTACCTACTCCTACCAGCATGCCGACCTTGCTCACCCTTGAAATACAAGCCCACGACACGGAAGTTGCTGAACCTGACTTTATACTCTGTACCTACCGGGGAATCGTGTCCTATTTTAATTATATTTTACTATGTATATATATATATATTTTTTTTTTTTCATTATTTTTCTTCATGCAGTATCTTATCACATAAAATTCCCACATGGTCACCCGCCCACTTGCTATTCACGCTTGACGTTTCTTAACACGAGTGTACCAGGATCGATTCAAGAAAAGCAATAGAACTTTGTACTTGACGTAAAATTGAGTTTTTCCCCTTCGAGTATTACTTGTTAATGGAAATTCAGGACGTTCAAATATTTGTTCTTTCCAAACATTTCCGGGAATTCTGCGGAAAATTCGGGCGTTATACGAAGAAAAAAGGGAAAGACTGGAAGATATTCAAATGAATGAAAGGGAGGGGAGGGAGAGAGAGAGAGAGTGGGAAAAGGGAGAGATGAATAAACGATGTACATTATACGATTGTAAGAATTCTTTAGATTTTTCCCTCTTATCTGATTGGTTGAACGACAAAAAAAAGTACCTATTTTCTATTCTATTCTGACCGTTTTATCGTTTCCTCATTTCAGTGGTGGGGAAGAACTGCAAAGCTGTCAACACCACAATTCTCAACCCTAATGTACATCTACTGGGGGATGACGCTGCATGTATTGCCTATGTGAGACTGACACAGTACATGGACAAGTAAGTCACTTAAAAAAGAAGAAAAAAAAATGCCTGCCTCGGCGGCGTAGTGGTCAAGACGCTTGCCTGGTAAACACAAGGGCGTGGGTTCAATCCCAGCCGAGGTATGAAATTTTATCCTCAAAATAATTTGAGAATTTGACCACAATAATAGTAGTACCCTACTGCTGGAGTAAAGGGACTTTTCAGTCCTATGCGAGCAGTGGTACTCACTATTATTATTATCACCAGAGATCGCCATATGTATATTTGTCGTGAGTTTCGTCTCACCGTGCTAAAACGCCATATTTTGAACAACATTAAGATAAATGTCATATATTAAAAGAACTAGGTATAAATGGTCATATTCGACCTCGAATCGTAAAAAAAGGGGAATAAATCTGCAAACAGTGTGAAAGTTGATTTGGAAATCTAACAAATAAGCTATTTGCAGGTAACTAACTTTACAGCCTCGATAACGAATCCAATTCTTGCCTAGTGTGGTTTTACGTACATATATGTTAATTAGACTTACTTTATGTACTATTACTGTCTACCGCGGCCGTTCTACTACCTCTTCTGGGCTTTCAAGATAGCAACGAGTGATGTCATTTGACCGTTGCAATGAACTCTCAAGAATACGTAAGATTCGTACATATATGTAGATAGTTTCCTGAACCCCAAGTACCTATCTATCGTTTTAACGGCAATAAAAATATAAATATATTTAAAAAACTGATTTAATTTTTTCATTTATTTGCTCCTCTTGTTTTCATTTTTGGAAGACCAGGGCAGACTGCAGAAACATGGAACAATACCTTAAATGTCTCAAAGTCCAAATACTTCAAGGAAATAAAAGTGTAAAGAAAGAGAAAAAAAGCTGAAATATACTGGGACCAGTAAGAACTTTTTTTATATTTATTATTTATTGTTATTTTTTTCAACAATTTATTATTGCTTCTTGGTTCGAAATAATAATCAAAATAAAATATATCGCTACAGAAATCAGGGTAGGTACATAATGTCCAATAACAAATAAAACAATATAGTCTCTAAACAAACCAATATGAATAAATAATGAATATGTCCAATAAAACAATAATTATTGTTCAAGAGTGAAAACTGTGGGGAGGTTAGTAGAAAAAATAGAGAGTTTTTGCAACCAAAATTAGGGTCCCGTTAATTTGTATTTGACGAAAACTTGTTTCTGAGCATATACCGAAACGAGTTTTTGTCAAATAACGTTGAAGATTCAATTAAAGGGACACTAATTTTGGTTCCAAAAAATCCCTAATAATGATATCGATTACCTTCAACTAATTTTATCTTCACATTATTGGGACCAAAAGTGGTACATTCAACCGAGATAAACGAAGAACGGTGGAAGAACGAAACAAAACAATCTTATACCTACTCGTAACCAGCAGATACCTAATGGGTTAAGAACAATAATGATAATAAGGGTTAGAATTTTTGTACAACATTCAAAATTTTGTACCGAAACAAACTTTGTACTGACGAAAATAATGAAGATCAAGTTTTACTTATAGGTATTCAACTACCGAGAAATAATAGGGAGATTATTTCCGGACAAAATATGTTAACTGCTCTTGATCCCATGTAGAGGCAAAAAACTTCGATTTGCGAATCACTTCATAAGAACTTATTAGAAGACAATAAGATATGAAGACCTGATTCACGCGACCCCATTGGTTCAAATCAAGGGCACCAGATAGTAACCACTCAAGAGCTCTCATCTATGTAGGTATATTTGTCCTCAGTTCTTGCAGGTTTCATCGTTCGCCATTTGAGCGGCAAGATCAGCAAACTTGGCCATATAGTCTACACTACTCTCACTCATCATGCTTTGCATCTGTGGGAATGAGAGAAAGAATCCTTGTTAATAACCTGGGAACGATTTTCGCCCGGGGCGAATTTTATCCTAAACACATAAGGTTTGCTCTCGGGCTGGCTTTCTTCTAGATCCTGTCTTCCTTCTAAAATAAGGCTGGCTTTCTTCTAGATCCTGTCTTCCTTCTAAAATCTAAAATAAGGCTGGCTTTCTTCTAGATCCTGTCTTCCTTCTAAAATAAGACTGGCTTTCTTCTAGATCCTGTCTTCCTTCTAAAATAAATCTTCGATGTAAGAATTCCTTCTATCAAATATCTTTTAAAAAATCCGAGTTCTTCCTAAGAATTATGAATTAGGGTACAACTTGTGATTGGCCTTTGTGAAGGCACTGTTGCCTTTCTTAATCTTATTGAAAACAATAAACGGTGTTGACTTACAGAAGATTGAGGGTAGCGCCAACCCCAAAAGGGATTGGGAAAAGGTGCAGTAAAAGAAGAAGATGACTTACATCAGATGGTATGGCAGGTTTAGCAGGTGATTCCAGATGACCTAGGAGACTAGATAGAGAGTAATCAGCTACCTCTGAACTTAGCCACTTGTTTTCGCCCTCCTTGAGTAGTTTGGATGGGGAGGAGGGGAGGGAGATAGAGTCCTCTTTGGTGGGGATGAGACCTGTAGGGGAGGGAGAGACAAAGTTTACACTAGGTCGATAGGCAGCAGTTATCGAGAGGTCGCGGGTTCGACTCTCGACTGAGGCAGGGAATGATCAAAGTAACTTACTCAGTTTAACTTAAATTAAAGGATTTTTTGGGGAAAATAATCCCTCTCGATTTTGAGTTATTTTACCAAGTGTCGTGTTCGTTAAAAGTTACCCAACTTTTTAATTTATCATTATTTTACGTACATGCTTTTATTGTGTGAACAAATGTCAACATTTTTGGTAGAATAAGTCATACAAAATACACAAATGTAGTAAGTAGTAAGTTTCAAGTCAATTGATCCCTATTTTACTTAAGTTATATATAGGTACTTACGAGTATATTAAGTAAAATAGTATTTACAAAGGATGTCAAAATTAAATAAATTCATTAATAGTCAATCGATACCGTAAAAGTCGCTCGAATATTAAATACAAGATTCTATCTATACAAACTCTCAATTTAAATAAAAGCACGTGCAAAATTTACACCTCACTTGAATCTGTTTACCTGTAAAGTTATTGGGTGAGGAAGATGTGGAAGCTTCGAGTTCCAAGTGTGGAAATGAAATGTCCATCAGTTCATCTAATACCGCCACTGCGTCCTTAGCCGCTGTAGAACCTGCAGAGATAAATAGGACTTTGTTATGATCGTTAATTAATAATGGACTGCTGGTGGGCCGACCTTCTTTTCAGCCTCTAACAGCCTGTTAGCTTAACAACCCTGTAAATCCTAAGCCCTAACAAAGACAGTTCCGAGAATTAAATGACATTTTTGGTTTGCCAACACTCACACTTAACTTATACTTTTTATAGGACTTAAACACTTAAAGTTGGCACGTACCTTACTGTTTGGTATTGGACGTTTCGGGTCTGAACTCCAGACCCGTCTTCAGCAAATTGTCAATGTGTTATCATTCGCGAACTCCGCGAACTTGTCAATTAGAACATAAAAAACGGAAATGCGAAACAGATAACATTCAACGAAAATGAACCGCACATGAAAGTTCCGGGCGAAAATTAAACCCGCAACGTAGCGCTTACAAGGGAGGCCTCTCTCGGTAATTACACGCGTTTTCACCCTAGGCTTGCATACAAGGCAGGCGCTTTTTTTTTCAGTTCAATCCCCTTTAGGGATCAGCTATTTATTTCCTAATTCTAAACTTGATTTAAATTCTCGGGGAATTTTCCGCGTTCTATTGCAGAGGCAGGGACATATCAAAAACTAATGACCATGCCCGATGTGATCAGAGGAGATTATTCAACTGATATATCGCCACCCCTGGAATCGAACCCGCAACCATCTGATCCGAATGCTAGGCAACAAGAGGTAGGTAAATAGAAGTTGAACTGTTGAGGTAACATAATAGAAGTTGGTAATATATACTCGTACGGTAGGTATGTAGTATATGCTACTATTCCCTACCTTTTATTAAAATTTTTAGAATAACTGGGTACCCATAACTTGTTTATTTATAACACATTTCCGGATTGGAGTTCCTTTAGCAACTGCATAGCTAGGTCTATTTTTACTAGGCTATATTGACAATCTGGCGATTTCAGCAGTTTATTAGCAAATGGGTATATCACTAAACTTGAGACTTTTAAACATGGTGTGCCAAAATATACCCTCCAAAATTGACCCTAAAGGCTAAAAATTACCCCAAATCCACTCCATCTCTATTCTAAGTGTGAACAACCCGTGCCAAGTCCGAATGAAGCCCCGGCCCACCCAACACGAGGTGTCGAACCCTACAACCCCCGGACTGTGAGACTTGAGCCCATCTTGGTAGTGCTGACTCGACAACTGAGGCTGGTTGAACGAAAGCTGCTCATTTTGGAACAAAAAGTGGAAAAGACGGGGAGAATAGATTTCACGAAAACGGTGACTTTTCTGAGCGTCACCTGTATTGGGATATTTGTGACGAAAGCTTTCCTATGAACCAATAAACAGAGGAGTTATTTGTGACCAATGTGAGATTTTGTGAACAAGACTAGCTTTGCCATGAACCAATGTCTAGAAGCGTTATTTATGACCAGAGAAGACTAAACCCAGTGAACAAAAGTATTTGTGAACAGTCAAGATTGAAACCGATGAATAGAAAAGTTATTTGTGAACAATATGAGACCAAAGGCCTTCCTCTGTAAGCTCAAAAAGAAGTAAGATAATTGAGAATTAAAATCCACGGAGGTATCTATGTCCACAATCCGAATCTAGAATTCTAGAACATCAACAAGAGACAAGAAACGTCCATGATGTAGTATGACTCTGGTACAGTGGTGATTAGCGCCGTGGACTTTAGATCTGAAGGTTGGTGGTTCGCGTCCAAGTCGAGTTTTAGCATTTAGTGTAGTTTTTCATCACAGAAAAACTCAGCCTCGTGAGGACAATTACCTACCTTTAAGGGATCTGTAGTATGGTATGGAGACATGGAGCAGAAAAGTGTGTGTGTTTTTTTTTTGTTTTTTTTACAAAATTCTTTACCATACTAGGCAAAATGATACCGAACAAAGATATTTTGAGGGGCGAGTTTTTCTACTATCAAACCAGGAATAAAGAGGTCTAAATACGAATGAATTTCAATTTCAGATCAACCCAACAATAGCGGAATCAACAACATCAGGAGGTAATGGGTCAGAAGTCACCTGTGTCACTACCCATATGAGAAATCTCTACCATAATATGGATCACAAGATACCCTAGCTACATATATGAAGAATATGAACTGCAAAGATGCTAACACAACCGCAGTAGAAGCAAATTCTTCTACAGAACGTAAAAGCTTTTCTAACATCGCATGACCTTTTTGTAACCTTTTTTTTTCGATTAGGCGCTTTAACACTTATGATGGTAAGGTCGTTCGCGCCGGGAGCCGGGTTTTGTAACCTTGATGCAAACAGAAGGATAAGATGATTGATTTACGCAAGTAGTAAACCAGAGATTAAAATCGTTCCACTTGGGTATGTAGCTCCCCCCCCCCCCCGCTATTTGCTGCGCTATTATCCAAGCAAACCAGGCTCTGTTACAACCTTTATGCAAGAAGTGGGTTGGCTGGAAGAGCTCCTTTACGAGAACCCTGCCACTAAAAATAAGGCCTTAAAAAAAGAATAAGGATATAATGACTGTTTTATGCAAGTATGTAGTAGTAGTAGTAGTATACAGCTACTTTTACTTACCATAGAATACAAATACTCACCTTACTTACTAATACTTACCTTACTTACTTCGTGGCCCCAACCATTAAGTAACTATATCTAGGTAGGCACTCCCTTACTGATATTATTGTATTTATCACTATTGTAATATTGTACCTACTGTTAAAAATATAAATAAAATAAAGCACTGATTATACTAATACTAATAATACTTACCTTGCTGTAGACTTATCTAGGAACTATATCTAGGTAGGCACTCCCTTACTGATATTATTGTATTTATCACTATTGTAATATTGTACCTACTGTTAAAAATATAAATAAAGCACTGTCTATACTAATACTAATAATACTTACCTTGCCGTAGACTTACCTAGCGATACTTACCATAGAATACAAATGTCCGACTTGCGTATTATGCACCGTGTCCAAGGTCCAGCCCTGCAGTATGGTCTCTGGTTTGGGCAGTTCCTTGCTGACCTCCCCTGGTACAACATCCTTGTTAGGGCTGGTGGTGGGGGTTTTACATTGACCAATAGGAGCAGAGGGTGTGTTGGTAGTGATAGGGGAAGAGGTTGCTGGGTTCATACTGGTGGGAGATGGGCCTGCTGAGGTCTCACGAACTGTGAATTTAATGACATTAGTTAAATTTAACAACCTTTTTTTTTTTGTTTTTTTTTTTTTTTAAGGATAGAATCTGCCCCGGGCGGGAATCACGCTTACAAGACAGACGCGCTACCAACCAAGCTAACTAGGCTGGCTTAAAAATCCAATCATAGAATAGGTATCAAAAACTCGCCTGTCCTTTATGTTCCTTTAACTCTCCAATGAACCAAGCACACCTAACTTCCTGTCCAGCCTTGGAAGCCACTGTAGAAAAATATTGGGACGCGCGTAGGAAAATGACCTGTGTGACCTCTAATGCTCTATTTTTCAGGGTGTCTACCAAAATGGAAAAATAAAATTCCCTGTTAAACCTGTACCTATTAGCCTATTACAGGGTGTCTACCAAAATGGAAAAATAAAATTCCCTGACTTTTCTCGGTTTTCCAGTCCATTTTTCCAAATTTCCAGTCTACTTTTTCAAGATTTTCCACCCTACTCCCACTGCGTCACAACAGATTTTTTTTTCTTCAAGTGAATCGTTCCCAAGAAGAACGGCCTATGTGAAAATTTTCGATTTTTTTTTTATTTTTTAGTTGGGGCCTCTGTGATCTCCTTGTTTCAATGCACTAATCAGTTTTGGGGGGAGAAAATCGGAAGTCGTTTTTTTTCGACCAACTTCGTGAAGATTCGAGTAAAATTTCAGAAGAATAACGGCCTATGTGTAAAGATTTTGCCTCAGGACAGGGTGTCCCCTTTCAGTTCCGTGTGACCCGTGCGATACACCTGTTGAGCGTGATTTTTGACTGTCTAATTAGGAAGTCAACCGATTACCCAACATTTTGTTTTGTAACATTACAGTGTACTTTCCTGCTTTCAGAGATACTTTGAAATTTAAACAATGAGTGCATGCTAATAGTTCACTAAGTAATTCAGAAGTCCCGTCCTTGTAATTTTGCATGCAAAGTAATAATAATAATAAGTTCATTGTTAACATTCAGAATCCTTTACAGACTTTTCTTTATATTCTTTATAATATCCCTCTAAGTACAGTAAGAAGTGAAAGGTTTCATGTAAAAGGGCCTATGTGTAAGAAAACATGATTCTGGGATAAATTTCCACATCACTGTATTAAAATGTCTCTCCTGAAAAGTAGCAAAAATCACATAGGCCGTTCTTCTTGGGAACGATTCAAATAGATTTTTTTGCTCTCAGTTTTATGCGGTTTAAAGTCATAGCTTCTCTCTATCGTCACTTCCCTTCTCTACCTTCTCGATGCTTTATGGTCCAAGTGCTTCTCAAACTGTGTGCCGCAGAAAGATAGGATTTTTGAAAAGTGTGCCGCGGTGGCAACAACTTTGAGAAGCACTGCTCTAAGCTCTCTTCGCTCCACTCTTTTTTACTTTCCTTGTCCTATAGCAGGGGTTTCCAACTAGCGGCCCGCCAGACCATTTTCATGGCCCACGAAGCTTTTTGAGAGACTTATTACAGAAGAATCGATGAGGACCTTCCACTTATGAAAATGGAGGGGAAATGAGTAAATTAAGTCCGAACTTCAAACCTATGGTCAAAATGTAGGAGAATCCTCCCCTCAATCCCCTACATTTCCCCTGACCCCCTACATGGTTTTTGGTAGTAGGGGGTCAAGGGGAGGTTTCTTCAGACCTAGATTTTTGTCAGAGCTCATTCTCTCTTCTGCTTTCAGACTGGAAGGTTCTCTCTGCTCCCTCTCTCCTCTCTGTGATATCTCCAAATATTTCAACATGATTTTTTTTTTCAACAAGAGTTTCCATTAAAGTATTTAAGATGACCAAGGAGTCTTTCCTATGTAACTTTTCACGAGAAATCAATCGGTGTACATGTAAGGGTTCTAGGAATGATGGTTCACGAAATTTGCGCTTGTAACAAGCCACAAGAAATTTCGAAAGTTATATTCACTTTTTTTTACACCAATAATTTACGACATACAGCCTGATTTCCTCGAATTTGCCATCAAATTCATATTTTTCAAGTGGTCAAAATATAAAAAAAAATAATAATACCTAATAATAATAATAAAGATAAATTCCATGCCTCGGCCGGACTGAACCCGCGCCTTCCTGCTTACCAGACGAGCGTCTTGTCCACTCCGCCACCGAGGCACCTACCTGCTGGTTCCACAGAGAACACCGGCAGACTGAAAGCAGGCAAGTTGATATCGTAACAGCTGCCATTCCCCGTGTTATCTTTCTTCTCGCTCTCTGAACTGCTGCTTTCGCCCCCTCCTACAGCCGGCCCTGATTTAGATTTGTCACTCGAACTATCTGCCCGCTGTCGCTTTCTATTCCCAGGCGTGGAATGACGAATCTATGAATAACACGGGAGAGGGTGTAATGGTTTAAATCAAATCGAGTTTTTACTAATTTTACCGTAGTGGTTTATTAAGGATGGGTATACCATTTGTTAACTACTTATTTAATGAGAGAATTGTTCTGAAAAACCAATAAATGGAAACTTATAAATAAATAAATTAACTCTGTGAATAACACAAGGGGGTGAAATGGTTCAAATCAAATCGAGTTTTTACTGTAGTGGATTATTAACTCTGTAAATAAAAAGTCCACACTGAGGCTTAGGTGTAGGGGCAAACGGCCCTAAAGGTCGGGTTAAGCTTGTACAAATCTACGACGCTTTTACTGTGGTAATGTAAAAATAAAGTGATGATTTGTTTAAATTGAACACAGCTCCTATAAGTGTCCACCTCCAAATGACGATGACGATTTCATTTGCCTTTTTTTTCTACTAGTTTTCTTTGTTCTAGTTTTTCAAAGTATCATGAAAACTCAAAAGCCCAATCATTTTCTTCTTTGTACTCTGGCAATGCCGTCACTAATTGCTAATTAATTAGAGTAGCTACTCAGTTGTAGACACGAGTCTAAGTGGATCCCAAACTCCAAAAGCCGAAAAAAGAGCCGAAAAATCTTCGACTCTGCCGAGGATCGAACCCAGATAAAGCTGAAAGAAAAATGGCTTCTCTCTCCTTTGCTCTATCAGTTTTCTACATGAATTTTCGAACATGAAAACGTAACCTATGGGGTTTGGGGTATAGAAACTATTCAGAAACTCTAGAACACCAAGAAAACACTTATAAACACCCAAATTCTTAAGATAACACCAAATTTGAGTAATTTAGTTATTACCTGGTTTAGAAGACCTAGAATAGTAGACACTAGGGCGGGGGATCCAAACTTCTTCTCATGATTAAGAAGACTGAATGCACTGTGCGAACTAGTGCTGGCTTCATTACGCTTCACACTGGGCAGGGATATGGTCGCATCTGACTGAGGGGCAACACACAGGGTGCCTTTGGTCTGAAACAAAAAAATCGAGATGAAAACACCATTGTAAAAGAAATAAAAATACAAATAAAAGAAGAAGGTAGCCAAAATTGCAGCAAAATGATTTTTTTTTAAAGAAGTTTGACAAAGGGAACTGTAACTGCTATGGTCTTATCGTTCCGAAATCGAAGAGAGAAGGAAGACAGGATAGGAGAAAGCCAGCCGTTCCGAGGACGAATATTATCCCATCAGGATAAAATCCGCACCGGGCGGGAATCGAACCCGCGGCCTAGCGCTTACAAGGCAGAGGCACTACCAACTAAGCTAACTAGGCTGGCGCAGCAAAATGAGTGAGGTCATAAAGTCTAATATAAGATCTTAGCTGTTGAATAGCTTGTAGCTCAAGTGTTAAGTGATTTGATAGAGCAGGAAACCGGGAAATATAACAATGGAGGTCTTCTCTCGAAATCGAAGACAGATGGACAGGATAGGAGAAAGCTAGCCGTGCAGAGAACGAACCTTACTGGTTTAGGATAAAGTTCGTCCCGGGCAGGAATCGAACCCGCGACCTAGCGCTTCTCTTCTTCTCCTCCAATCGGCTATTCGACATTTTTACAATGATCTTCGAAAAACAACACCAAAGGCGTCCTACCTTCCGAGCTAAGTAAGCTGGGAAGAGATCTTTTTAATTATTTTACCCGTTTCCATTTCTGCAAATGCCTAGTAAGGTAACCTTAGAATAAAAGTTCGCCCGGGCGGGAAACGAACCCGCGACCTAGGTCTTACAAGACGGACTTTTACCTGTTTCCATTTGATTTTCTGCAAATAATTAAGCAGGGTGGCCAGTTTGGTATGGTTAGTGACTGTGGTTCTAACGCGAGGATTCATAGAGGGAAATATAACAATGGAGGTCTTCTCTCGAAATCGAAGACAGATGGACAGGATAGGAGAAAGCTAGCCGTGCAGAGAACGAACCTTATTGGTTTAGGATAAAGTTTGTCCCGGGCAGGAATCGAACCCGCGACCTAGGTCTTACAAGACATTTCTAAATAATATACTTTGATTAAAAATTAGGTGTCGGAACACAGTTCAATTCGCTCACCAACGTTTCAAGTCACGACCTTATATGCAATATATGGAAATTTTTTGCGCGCGAACTTTCATTCATACTGGAGCTTAGAGGCCTTCTGTCCAAATGCGATTCATAGACATGGCTTGTACTGTATGCCAGGTGGCTTTGTCTTTAGGTCGTAACTCCACTATGATGCGACTGGGGATCTTGTCTTCTTCAGAGTCTGAAATGAGACATGTATAGAGACAAGTTGTTTTTTTTATGAAAAAATTAGACATACGTGAATGAAGGCAATCGATTCATAGACATGGCTTGTACTGTATGCCAGGTGGCTTTGTCTTTAGGTCGTAACTCCACTATGATGCGACTGGGGATCTTGTCTTCCTCAGAGTCTGAAATGAGACATGTATAATGAGACAAGTTGTTTTTTTTTATGAAAAAATTAGACATACGTGAATGAAGGCAATCATTGGGTAGAAGAGCTCACTGTGAGAAACCTACTATTAGACTAAAAAAATACACACAACATGGGATACGGGTATATTTTGTGAAAAGAAAGGCACACTCGGCCATTTTGTATTGATACGCGCTGCCCAATACAATTTTGTATCAATGAAAAACATTGGACTTCCGATCCATGAAAAGAATCTTTTCTTTTCGATGGATTTTATACTTTGTTATTGAAAACAATTTGAATTGTTTCTCTTTCAAATTCAAAAGTAAACTTAATGACGCTAAGTTAGATAACAGGGAAAAACTAATCCTTTCTCTAATACCAAAAAACCGCTCACCCATAACCTGGTTGACAAAAAAAAAAAAAAAAAAAAAAAAAAAAAAAAAAAACAACATGGGATACGGGTATATTTTGTGAAAAGAAAGGCATACTCGGCCATTTTGTATTGTACACGTTACACGCTGCCTTATACAATTTTGTATCAATGAAAAACATTGGACTTCCGACTCATGAAATAAATCTTTTCTTTTTGATGGATTTTATACCTACTGTGTTATTGAAAACAATTTGAATTGTTTCTCTTTCAAATTCAAAAGTAAACTTAATGACGCTAAGTTAAATACCAGGGAAAAACTAATCCTTTCTCTAATACCAAAAAACCACTCACCCATAACCTGGTTGATCTTCCTCATGGCACGACAGTTCGGGGTTCGAATCCGCAGACTTTTGCCCTTGATTCGGATCTGAGTGATACCCCCGTATATCAGCTCATTCAGCTTGATACAATTCTTCACCGTGATGACACCACACTTCTTCCGCATTTCACCAAAGTTGATGAGCCCGTACAGCTCTTGTGTCAGTTTTTGTACTCCTGGAAATAGTGAGAGGGAATAATTTAGAGGCTGATTTCATAGTTTAGTTTAAAAATCAGACTTCTAGAAACTATTAGTAGCTGATAGAGTGATAGATCAGATTTTTTTTATATATATATATAATTTGGTCTGAGAGCTAAGAGATTAAATCTATAAATTCACTAGTATTTAATTCTAGTGAAATTGGGCCTTCTAGTGAAGTAAAGAACAATATTTAGACATCAAAATATACATGGTTTTAGAGACAGAACCTATCGACACATCACATTCTTGACCATGAAATCAACCAACTATTAGTAGCTGACATAGGTACCTATCACATTTTTTTTTTTTTTTTTTTTGTCCAAGAGATAAGCGATCAATAAATTCACTAGTAGGTACCTATTTCTAGTGAAACTGGGCCTTCTAGTGAAAGTAAAGAATGATATCTATAAATCACATTCTTGACCATGAAATGAACCATACACCATACCTACCTTCAGGGAAGTTCAAGTGTTTGGCAATCTTATGCCACGTCCTATAGTAAAAGCATCTGACTTGAGCTCTGGTTTTAGAGCAGTGCTCTGCCCCCACAACACCTTTCTTCTTCACTTTAGCCATCATGTACTTTGCAATGGCATCAAAATCTTTGCCATACTCATTGAGTGCCTCGAAGAATGTGTTCTTGTCATCTGTGGACCAAAGCTCATGGGCTCGTCTTTTGAGAGGTTTCTCTGGCTCAGGAGGTTTTTTCTCTTCAGTGTTATCTGGAAGGGGGAAAAACATGAGTAAAAAAATACCTACTAATAATAAAAGAAAACATTAGGGGAGAGGAAAGTTCAAGCAGGGGAAGGGATAGTAGACATATTGGCTGACCATCAATATGTGTGGTAATTGAACCTGTTGCATTAGAATGCAAAAAAGTTGGATAGAGTGGGTCAGCAACAGGTCAGTACATCTAATGAAGAAACCAGCAGCTAAGCACCTACATGATAAAGGTTGTCCCAATAAGAACACAAGGTTTGATTGTTTAATAAAGCATGGTTCTCCATGGAAAAAAATGGACTTCTTAGATGATTTGAGAAGTAAACATTCTGAAATTTTGTATGGAACAATAATCAGACCGATAGCATTCTTGACTTTGATGTTACATTCGTTCTCTTTTGACAAAATTTTCGATGACAAATTTGAAACAATCAGGCTGTATCTCGTTGATGCAGCATTCACCTTTCAATGCTTCAGTGGGTGTGGGTTTGTTGGTGTAAACATGTGACTTTAGATACCCCCACAGAAAAAAGTCTAGGGGGGTAAAATTACATTATCATCAAGGCCATTTCTCGTCACCAAAACGGAAAATGACACGATTTCGACTAGGAAAATGCTTGTGCAAAAGTGATAATTTGTTGATTTTATTATGCTAATGCGTTGTTGAACCATTTTAGACTCCATGATGACTAATTTTGATATGTTTACAATCAATCTGTCAAAGATTGGGCAAGATAAAACAATGCATAAAAAAGTTATGACCCTTTCAAATCTTCCGTTCTTATTGGGACACCCTTTAGATTTAGAAGGACCTTTTTTTTAATGTACCTTTGCACCACTTTGCAATACTTTAAGGTAATAAAAGGGTCTGTATAAAGCTAAAGTAAACATTTTCTGTATTGTTGGTATTTGATAGGGGCACTGTCTGTTACTTTGCTTCCCTCATGTTGACTCTAGTGTAGAAGCACAAAGTCTGTGTCAACCTGAGGGTTATAATTACCTTTCTTCTGCTCTGGTTGGCTTTGTGCAGCTGCTTCCGCTTCAAGTTTCAATTTCTTCGACACTCGTGCACTGGTCCGAAGCTGAATACCACTACCTTCTTCATGTCTGCCTCTACCAGAAGCACTGGGAGGTGATATGATACTTCCGCTGGCTTCATCTGCTTTGTCATTAGATTGTGGGGAGATTGTTTGAGATTTTCCTCCAGTGGATGATGACATTTTACATTCTGGAAGAAAATAAATAAATAGAGCCAAGTAAGTAAATGAATTTTGTCAGTTTTTTTTTATTTATTTATTTTCATTTTTTTATATTTATTTTTTATATATAATTATACATTTTTTTTTTTTTTTTTTTTTTTTTTTTTTTTTTTTTTTTTTTGAGAAGCAGCTTAAATTTAAATAAACATATTAAGAAAAAAAAGTGCCAATGTCATGAAGCGTATCATACCAAGTCATGCTGCCTTCCTGTGGGATTAAATTAATATCTACATTAAAGACAAAAATTAATATTCAAAATGGGAAAGAACAGTGAAATGGAGCCTTAATGAAGAATAAAAAATGGTCTGGAAAATCCAAAACAAGTTCAAAGTTGTAAGAAGCACCCTTATTTATCAAACAAAAGCCCATTTTGATATGCATCATGCTTATGATTCCTCAACTTTCTTGTTTCATTTGAAAGAGGTGTTTTTTCATTAGTTATAATACAAACCACTTGCTTAATATACAAAAACTGACTTGCCCACACAATTCTTGTTCTTGTGGTAATGAGAATCTGTGGAAGAGAACTGCAAATTTCATGAGAAAATAACATGCTAAATTTTATATTTTCCCGAGTCTTGTAAGGCAAATCAGGCAAAATTAGAAAAGCAAGACGCCATTTATAACAAATTTTGAATTTCTATGGGTAACCCAGATTCTTCTATCAAGTTGAATTTTGACATCTCAGTAACCTAAATGGAATGTTTATTGAGGGGGAAAAGAGGAACTCCATTGATACCTCATAGTTTTAAATAAATACTTACCAATTTATAGCTATTCTGGTATTTTCTCGGGCTATCAAGTTGAATTTTGACATCTCAGTAACCTAAATGGAATGTTTATTGAGGGGGAAAAGAGGAACTCCATTGATACCTCATAGTTTGAAATAAATACTTACCAATTCATAGCTATTCTGGTATTTTCTCGGAAAATATTTGACAACTTCTGTACTTGAAAAAGTTGAATTTTGACATCTCAGTAACCTAAATGGAATGTTTATTGAGGGGGAAAAGAGGAACTCCATTGATACCTCATAGTTTTAAATACTCACCAATTCATAGCTATTCTGGTATTTCCTCGGAAAATATTTGACAACTTCTGTACTTGAAAGTGATTAAAGCTGAAAGAAAAATGGCTTCTCTCTCCTTTGCTCTATCAGTTTTCTACATGAATTTTCGAACATGAAAACGTAACCTATGGGGTATAGAAACTATTCAGAAACTCTAGAACACCAAGAAAACACTTATAAACACCCAAATTCTTAAAATAACACCAAATTTGAGTAAAATCCTTTAAAAAAAAAAAAAAAAAAAAAAAAAAAATTGGTGATTGATTTCAGCAATTACTTAATTAAAAGTTAACAACTTTCATAATGTTAAACTTCCCCTTCAATGGTTGGGACCACAATCTGAATTTAAACTTGTGTTTTTGTTAGACTGGTGTCCGATTCGTCCAAGGTTTATGTTAAACTGGTGTCTCATTCGTTAAATTTTAATTTAAAATCAACCAACCAGATAGCTTTATATTCTGAGTTTCACTTTAACTAAGTTTAATCTCATACTGTGGTTTTGGCCATAAGAGTTTAAAACTTAAACCCATGTATGGTACATACGCCTAATGTGATACCTTCTCAGGTACTCGGTCAAAGTGATTGCATATCAGATAAGATTCGTAGTAGCTTAACCCATCCTTTAGGGCTGTTTGCCCCTACACCTAAGCCTCGGAGTGGCCGTTTTGTGTACGAAGTTAAGTTAATATGAGATAAAGTAAAGAGGCTATTTTGGTGTCGCTCTTCAAAAAACTTACTCAATGAAGTGTCCATTAGATTGCCCAGAAAGTCACTCGTATCTCCATTGTTATGACTGTTGCCTCCACTCTTCACTTCACTACCACTCCTTAGTCCACTGTCAGTATCACTCCTTAGTTCACTATGCAATGAACGCTCCGAGCTCCTTATTCCACTTTCTACAGGGGAAGCACCATCACTCCTTAATCCTCCTTGTGCAGGGGAGGCTCCATCACTCCTTATTCCACTACTAGCAGAGCCTTCGCTCCTTAGTCCACTGTGTGTAGAGGCAACATCACTCCTTAATCCACCTAGCTTGGAGGAAGCATTATCACTCCTTATTCCACTAGAAGGAAGGCCATCACTCCTTATTCCACTGTGCGTAGAGGAACCATCACTCCTTAATCCACCGAGAGTGGAGGAAGCAATATCACTTCTTACTTCCCCAGAAATCGTATACAGGGAGTCTTGCATGGAAGAGGTGGGGTGCGATATCACAGACGAAGGGGGGATATTATTAGATTGGGAGGGGGACATGCTATTAGAGGGAGACTGTACAGTGGTACGGGAGGGGGTAGGGTGGGTGCGGGGAGGAGGGGAGGGAGTGTTGAGGGGGTGAACGCGGTGTACGATGAGGTTCTTGGAACGGAACCGCTTGCTGTACGATTTGGGCTGGAATTTCTGGGGAAAAAGAGACAACGAAAAGGGACACGTTAGGAGATTGATGGAGCAGTTGCATTTGGGTAAAAATTATGAAAATAATAATAATAATAAAAAAATCGTAAAAAGTTTTGAACGGTTCAAATCTGAGGTCAAAACTAAAAAAAAAAAAAAAAAAAAAAAAAAAAAAAATATTTTAAAAAGGGGAAAATTTAATTTTTTTGCGCCGCGCCGTTCTAATGGAAAGAAGTGCCATAAGCTTTCTCTCTTATCATATTCTTTTCTTTTTCACTTTTTGGGACGATAAGTGATGTGTAATGTATGCCTATGGGTTAAAACACTGACAGACTTTCATTTTCGGTGCATTGGGTCCCTTAATTTCCATAAAAAATAGAAAGTTAAAAAGAGGCTACAAAATAACGGCGCAATTTCTAGTTTGACCAAAAACTTTAGATCTTTAATCAAGTTGTGTTGGAATTCATCTGAGGTTCTATTTGGGTTTGGGTCGCTTAAAGTATTCACCAGGGATTTGATAACCACACCGCAGTGTTCGGAAAACAATATTACAACAAGAGCAGGTTAAACATAGAATAGGAGTTTAGTGTGTAGGTATCTCAGATAGGCCAACTCAGCTAGTTAGCTTGTTAATAGCGCGACCTTGTCTTTGTTAAAGCGCTGGCCGCGGGTTCGATTCCCGCCAGGGCCGAACTTTGTCCTCAACAGATCATAAGGTTCCGTTCTCGAACGGCTGGCTTTCTCCTATCCTGTCCGGCCTCTTCGATTTCGGTACGTAAGAAATCCGTTGTTATGGGCCTGGAGTCAAACAACTTTTTTTTTCAACGGTAAGTAAATGTTGTACTGTCTAAAAAATATTTCCTACACTTTAAACCGAAAATTAAAGAGACTTAGTAGGAAAGAGGAATAGCATAACTTACCTCGGAAGACGTAAGGTTTTGGTTGGGCATCACACGTACTGGCCACACGGACAGGTAACGTCCTGCTGTACTCTCGCAATACAATGTAGAATAGGGTGTTATTGTTATTTTCACTGATGATACATGCCATTCCCACAGCATTTAGACCCCCACGAGGATATTGTAAGGGGCGCCCTAAATGTTAGGTAATTTAGAGAAGAGAGGAGAAAAAAACTGTCTATAATTTAGAGAGCAGTTGCATGCGATTGTAGATTGTCACCTATGATATTAACCATGCCCAATGTTGCTTTAACTTCAGAGATCTTTTTTGGGAACTGGGTGCATCTGCATTGCATGCATACAACGTACTAATATCGCTGTCTACAGCTTATCAATTAATTCATTTTAGTTTATTACAAGTGACACTAACACTCGTATTTATGACAAGAATGATTCGTTCTTAGATCAGTCTCAAGTCAAAATTTGACATCAATGCCTTGAGACTTATGCTGTAGCACGACTTAAGAGCCCAGCATTTTGTCATAAATATGGGTGTGTACACTCGTATTTTAATGAACGCTCAAGAATGATCCGTTCCTAGAATCAGTCTTAAGTCAAAATTGACCAATCAGATGCCTTGAGACTATGCTTAGCACGAACTTAAGAGCCAGCATTTTGTTCATAAATATGGGTGTAAGATCCAAAAGGAAACTTACGGTGTTTTTATTGAGGATAAGTTTAGCGGCGAGTAGCATATGTTGTAGTGTGGCCCTGATGTTGAAATCTGGTTTCACATCCTCCCAACAGTAGGTCAGTACAACTTTGCCTTCATTTCCGAACTGAAACACACAGGGAACATAAGGTTAAACTGCGTAAAGAGATTGACAGGATTATCCTGTTGGCGATCGTTGGTTGGGTGGAAGAGCTCACAGTGTGAGAATCCTGCCATTAAAGCATAAAAGAAAGAAAAAAAAATCAGTCTCTTCGAAGGAGGTACAGGAATATAAGGTTGAACTGAGTAAGAGGGACTTTTTAATATGTATCATCAAAGAAGGTATCTACCTTGAAGACTTTTGTCCATTGCTAGGCAAACTTAAATTACTAGCTCTAAATAGCCTCCTCCTCACGTCCCCCCAAAGGTTTGATAGAGGGAGCTGTAACTACTAAGGTCTTATCGTCCCGAAATGGGAGAGAGAGGGAGTGGATAGGGGAAAGTCGGTCGAGAACGAACCTGCAACCCAGCGTTTACAAGGCAGGCGCGCAACCCTCCAAGCAAACTTTTAACTAGGCTAGCAAAGTAGCAAATGGAAACCGCGGTGTTTTACTGGCTGATAGGAAAACTGGTTCAAAAATCTAAAATCGCATTTCCAAGGGACACTATTTCAGCAATTTTAACACCGAAAAGTTTTTAACCTCATTTCCGTGCAAAGTTTTTCAATTTTACTCCTACGCGAAGACCGATTTTACCGATTCTTTCAGGACGTGAAAAAACTTTGGTTCTTTCTTCTCAGTCACCACTTTTATTCCGATTTTAAACCTTTTTCCCTTATCAAAACCTCTAATTTTTGTTATAACTTCTAGTTTTCGTTTTATCGCCCAGTTTTACTATCGTTTTAACAGTTTTACTATCGACCGTTTTAACGATATTGTCAAAAATCTAACTATCAACCGTTTTAAACGATACTATCGACCTATATCATGGACGCCGAACAAAACAAGGATATGACTACCCAGAAGAACATATGTCAGGAAATGACAGATCTGTATTACGCTATGGACAGTATGAATCGAGGTGGTACGGCACGGGACATAGAAATCATCACGCGAAAAGGTAGCACAAGTGGTTCCATTTTTGGAGCACAGAGGTTCAAGAGGTTCAATTTTTTTAGTCCTGGTCGGAAGGGAATTACCTTTCGTAGGAAAAAGTGGGGACTTTGGGCTGAGGAAAAAAATATCGCATGTCCTAGTGTTGATAGAGAGAACTGTAAAGGTGTCTCCAAACATAGTTGACCGGCCGTCAATCAACGAGGTGATTTTACCTTAACAACGGAGGTCACATCGCACCATCCCGAAATCAAAGAGAGAAAGGAGGAGAGGATAGAAATTAGACAGTCGTTCGGAGAACGAACCTTATCTTTAGAATAAAGACAGTTCCGAGAATTAAATGAAATTTTTGGTTTGCCAACACTCACACTTAACTTATACTTTTTATAGGACTTAAAGTTGGCACGTACCTTACTGTTTGGTATTGGACGTTTCGGGTCTGAACTCCAGACCCGTCTTCAGCAAATTGTCAATGTGTTATCATTCGCGAACTCCGCGAACTTGTCAATTAGAACATAAAAAACGGAAATGCGAAACAGATAACATTCAACGAAAATGAACCGCACATGAAAGTTCCGGGCGAAAATTAAACCCGCAACGTAGCGCTTACAAGGGAGGCCTCTCTCGGTAATTACACGCGTTTTCACCCTAGGCTTGCATACAAGGGAGGTGCTTTTTTTTCAGTTCAATCCCCTTTAGGGATCAGCTATTTATTTCCTAATTCTAAACTTGATTTAAATTCTCGGGGAATTTTCCGCGTTCTATTGCAGAGGCAGGGACATATCAAAAACTAATGACCATGCCCGATGTGATCAGAGGAGATTATTCAACTGATATATCGCCACCCCTGGAATCGAACCCGCAACCATCTGATCCGAATGCTAGGCAACAAGAGGTAGGTAAATAGAAGTTGAACTGTTGAGGTAACATAATAGAAGTTGGTAATATATACTCGTACGGTAGGTATGTAGTATATGCTACTATTCCCTACCTTTTATTAAAATTTTTAGAATAACTGGGTACCCATAACTTGTTTATTTATAACACATTTCCGGATTGGAGTTCCTTTAGCAACTGCATAGCTAGGTCTATTTTTACTAGGCTATATTGACAATCTGGCGATTTCAGCAGTTTATTAGCAAATGGGTATATCACTAAACTTGAGACTTTTAAACATGGTGTGCCAAAATATACCCTCCAAAATTGACCCTAAAGGCTAAAAATTACCCCAAATCCACTCCATCTCTATTCTAAGTGTGAACAACCCGTGCCAAGTCCGAATGAAGCCCCGGCCCACCCAACACGAGGTGTCGAACCCTACAACCCCCGGACTGTGAGACTTGAGCCCATCTTGGTAGTGCTGACTCGACAACTGAGGCTGGTTGAACGAAAGCTGCTCATTTTGGAACAAAAAGTGGAAAAGACGGGGAGAATAGATTTCACGAAAACGGTGACCTTTCTGAGCGTCACCTGTATTGGAATATTTGTGACGAAAGCTTTCCTATGAACCAATGAATTTGGTTCATAGGAAAGCTATTTGTGACCAATGTGAGATTTTGTGACCAAGACTAGCTTTGCTAGTCCAAGAGTTATCTGTGACCAATGTGAGATTTTGTGACCAAGACTAGCTTTGCCATGAACCAATGTCTAGAAGCGTTATTTGGACATGCTATTAGAGGGAGACTGTACAGTGGTACGGGAGGGGGTAGGGTGGGTGCGGGGAGGAGGGGAGGGAGTGTTGAGGGGGTGAACGCGGTGTACGATGAGGTTCTTGGAACGGAACCGCTTGCTGTACGATTTGGGCTGGAATTTCTGGGGAAAAAGAGACAACGAAAAGGGACACGTTAGGAGATTGATGGAGCAGTTGCATTTGGGTAAAAATTATGAAAATAATAATAATAATAAAAAAATCGTAAAAAGTTTTGAACGGTTCAAATCTGAGGTCAAAACGAAAAAAAAAAAAAAAAAAAAAAAAAAAAAAAAAAAAAAATCATTTTAAAAGGTCGAAAATTCAATTTTTATGCGCCGCGCCGTTCTAATGGAAAAGTTCCCATAAGCTTTCTCTTATCCCATATTCTTTCTCTTTTCACTTTTGGGACGATAAGTTAGTAATGTATGCATATGGGTTAAAACACCTGACAGACTTATTTTCGGTGCATTGGGGTCCTTAATTTACCATAAAAAATAGAAAGTAAAAAAAAAGCTACCAAAATAAACGCCAATTTCTAGTTTGACCAAAACTTTAGATAACTTACATCAAGTTGTGCTTGGAATTCATCCTGAGGTTCTACTTTGGGTTTGGGTCGCTTAAACGTATCACCAGGGGATTTGATAACAACACCAGCAGTGTTCTGAAACAATATTACAACAAAGAGACCAGGATTAAACATAGAATAGAGTTTAGTGTGTAGGTATCTCAGATAGGCCAACTCAGCCTAGTTAGCTTGGTTAATAGCGCACCTGTCTTGTAAGCGCTAGGCCGCGGGTTCGATTCCCGCCCAGGGCGAACTTTGTCCTCAACAGACATCATAAGGTTCGTTCTCGGAACGGCTGGCTTTCTCCTATCCTGTCCGCCTCTTCGATTTCGGTACGATAAGAAATCCGTTGTTATGGGCCTAGGAGTCAAAACAACTTTTTTTTTTCAACGGTAAGTAAATGTGATACTGTCGAAAAAATAATTTCCCTACACTTAAACCAGAAAAATAAAGAGACCTAGTAGGAAAAGGAATAGCATAACTTACCTCGGAAGACGTAAGGTTTGGCTTGGCATCACACGTATGGCCACACGGACAGGTAACTCCTGCTGTACTCTGCAATACAATGTAGAATAGGGTGTTATTGTTATTTTCACTGACATACATCCCATTCCCACAGCATTTAGGACCCCCGCAGGGATATTTAAGGGGCCCTAAATGTAGTAATTTAGAGGAAGAGGGAGAAAAAAACTGTCTATAATTTAGAGCAGTGGCATGCGATTGTCCAGATTGTCACCTAACCGGATATTAACCATGCCCAATGTTGCTTAACTTCAGAGATCTTTTGGGAACTGGGTGCATCTGCATATGCATACAACGTACTATCATCGCTGTCTAAGCTTATCAATTAATTCAATTTATTTATTACAATGACACTAACACTCGTATTTATGAACAAGAATGATCGTTCTTAGATCAGTCTCAAGTCAAAATTGACCAATCAAATGCCTTGAGACTATGCTTAGCACGAACTTAAGAGCCAGCATTTTGTTCATAAATATGGGTGTAAG
>NW_007377916.1:0-6264 GCF_000475195.1 Diaphorina citri | reverse complement strand
CATCCCACTAGGGTAAGGTAAGGGCTTAAGTCCTCCACTTGCACATGGAAATGACTGCGCCGCATTTTTTGTTAATTTTTTGTAATTTTTCGGATTTACAACATTCACACATCCTGGGGGGATGAAAGGTTAACACGAAAAGAATGAGGAAACATTCGCTGCAGGCAAAAAAAATTGGTGATGTATAATTATAGAAACTAAGAATTTTAGGACCGGCCGCAGGCGAAAATTTTGGTTTCATTCAAATTATTGTAAAAAAAAAGAGTCTGAAAAAAATCGCGGCTTAGCCTGAGATCGATCCCATAACTGCGAATATCGCGAACGAACCGCGGATACCGCGCAACAACCGCGGATACCGCGAACAAAGGCGCGGGATACCACGAAACAAACGGCGGATACCGCGAACCAAACCGCGGATAACCGCGAACCAACCGCGGATACCGCGAACAGAACCCGCGGATACCGCAACAAACCCGCGGGATTACGCGGAAAAAAACCGGGATACCGCGGGCGCGGAAAAAACACAGAGACGCGGGGATACCGCAAGGAGAAAAACCGGCGGATACCGCGAACAAACCGCGAACTAACCGCGAACAAACCCGCGGATCCGAGAACAAACCGCGAATACGCGAAAAACAAACCGCGAATACGCGGACAAAACCGCGGTTTTACCGCGAACAACCGCGGATACCGCGAACAAACCCGCGAATACCGCGAACAACCGCAGAATACCGCGAAGCCACCGGTGAATTACCACGAGCAGAACCGCGAATAGGTGGACTTATTACAGAAGAATCGATGAGGACCTTCCACTTATGAAAATGGAGGGGAAATGAGTAAATTAAGTCCGAACTTCAAACCTATGGTCAAAATGTAGGAGAATCCTCCCCTCAATCCCCTACATTTCCCCTGACCCCCTACATGGTTTTTGGTAGTAGGGGGTCAAGGGGAGGTTTCTTCAGACCTAGATTTTTGTCAGAGCTCATTCTCTCTTCTGCTTTCAGACTGGAAGGTTCTCTCTGCTCCCTCTCTCCTCTCTGTGATATCTCCAAATATTTCAACATGATTTTTTTTTTCAACAAGAGTTTCCATTAAAGTATTTAAGATGACCAAGGAGTCTTTCCTATGTAACTTTTCACGAGAAATCAATCGGTGTACATGTAAGGGTTCTAGGAATGATGGTTCACGAAATTTGCGCTTGTAACAAGCCACAAGAAATTTCGAAAGTTATATTCACTTTTTTTTACACCAATAATTTACGACATACAGCCTGATTTCCTCGAATTTGCCATCAAATTCATATTTTTCAAGTGGTCAAAATATAAAAAAAAATAATAATACCTAATAATAATAATAAAGATAAATTCCATGCCTCGGCCGGACTGAACCCGCGCCTTCCTGCTTACCAGACGAGCGTCTTGTCCACTCCGCCACCGAGGCACCTACCTGCTGGTTCCACAGAGAACACCGGCAGACTGAAAGCAGGCAAGTTGATATCGTAACAGCTGCCATTCCCCGTGTTATCTTTCTTCTCGCTCTCTGAACTGCTGCTTTCGCCCCCTCCTACAGCCGGCCCTGATTTAGATTTGTCACTCGAACTATCTGCCCGCTGTCGCTTTCTATTCCCAGGCGTGGAATGACGAATCTATGAATAACACGGGAGAGGGTGTAATGGTTTAAATCAAATCGAGTTTTTACTAATTTTACCGTAGTGGTTTATTAAGGATGGGTATACCATTTGTTAACTACTTATTTAATGAGAGAATTGTTCTGAAAAACCAATAAATGGAAACTTATAAATAAATAAATTAACTCTGTGAATAACACAAGGGGGTGAAATGGTTCAAATCAAATCGAGTTTTTACTGTAGTGGATTATTAACTCTGTAAATAAAAAGTCCACACTGAGGCTTAGGTGTAGGGGCAAACGGCCCTAAAGGTCGGGTTAAGCTTGTACAAATCTACGACGCTTTTACTGTGGTAATGTAAAAATAAAGTGATGATTTGTTTAAATTGAACACAGCTCCTATAAGTGTCCACCTCCAAATGACGATAACGATTTCATTTGCCTTTTTTTCTACTAGTTTTCTTTGTTCTAGTTTTTCAAAGTATCATGAAAACTCAAAAGCCCAATCATTTTCTTCTTTGTACTCTGGCAATGCCGTCACTAATTGCTAATTAATTAGAGTAGCTACTCAGTTGTAGACACGAGTCTAAGTGGATCCCAAACTCCAAAAGCCGAAAAAGAGCCGAAAAATCTTCGACTCTGCCGAGGATCGAACCCAGAACCTCAGCCCCGGTTGCTTCTTCTATTTACCTGGTTTAGAAGACCTAGAATAGTAGACACTAGGGCGGGGGATCCAAACTTCTTCTCATGATTAAGAAGACTGAATGCACTGTGCGAACTAGTGCTGGCTTCATTACGCTTCACACTGGGCAGGGATATGGTCGCATCTGACTGAGGGGCAACACACAGGGTGCCTTTGGTCTGAAACAAAAAAATCGAGATGAAAACACCATTGTAAAAGAAATAAAAATACAAATAAAAGAAGAAGGTAGCCAAAATTGCAGCAAAATGATTTTTTTTTAAAGAAGTTTGACAAAGGGAACTGTAACTGCTATGGTCTTATCGTTCCGAAATCGAAGAGAGAAGGAAGACAGGATAGGAGAAAGCCAGCCGTTCCGAGGACGAATATTATCCCATCAGGATAAAATCCGCACCGGGCGGGAATCGAACCCGCGGCCTAGCGCTTACAAGGCAGAGGCACTACCAACTAAGCTAACTAGGCTGGCGCAGCAAAATGAGTGAGGTCATAAAGTCTAATATAAGATCTTAGCTGTTGAATAGCTTGTAGCTCAAGTGTTAAGTGATTTGATAGAGCAGGAAACCGGGAAATATAACAATGGAGGTCTTCTCTCGAAATCGAAGACAGATGGACAGGATAGGAGAAAGCTAGCCGTGCAGAGAACGAACCTTACTGGTTTAGGATAAAGTTCGTCCCGGGCAGGAATCGAACCCGCGACCTAGCGCTTCTCTTCTTCTCCTCCAATCGGCTATTCGACATTTTTACAATGATCTTCGAAAAACAACACCAAAGGCGTCCTACCTTCCGAGCTAAGTAAGCTGGGAAGAGATCTTTTTAATTATTTTACCCGTTTCCATTTCTGCAAATGCCTAGTAAGGTAACCTTAGAATAAAAGTTCGCCCGGGCGGGAAACGAACCCGCGACCTAGGTCTTACAAGACGGACTTTTACCTGTTTCCATTTGATTTTCTGCAAATAATTAAGCAGGGTGGCCAGTTTGGTATGGTTAGTGACTGTGGTTCTAACGCGAGGATTCATAGACATGGCTTGTACTGTATGCCAGGTGGCTTTGTCTTTAGGTCGTAACTCCACTATGATGCGACTGGGGATCTTGTCTTCCTCAGAGTCTGAAATGAGACATGTATAATGAGACAAGTTGTTTTTTTTTATGAAAAAATTAGACATACGTGAATGAAGGCAATCATTGGGTAGAAGAGCTCACTGTGAGAAACCTACTATTAGACTAAAAAAATACACACAACATGGGATACGGGTATATTTTGTGAAAAGAAAGGCACACTCGGCCATTTTGTATTGATACGCGCTGCCCAATACAATTTTGTATCAATGAAAAACATTGGACTTCCGATCCATGAAAAGAATCTTTTCTTTTCGATGGATTTTATACTTTGTTATTGAAAACAATTTGAATTGTTTCTCTTTCAAATTCAAAAGTAAACTTAATGACGCTAAGTTAGATAACAGGGAAAAACTAATCCTTTCTCTAATACCAAAAAACCGCTCACCCATAACCTGGTTGACCTTCCTCATGGCACGACAGTTCGGGGTTCGAATCCGCAGACTTTTGCCCTTGATTCGGATCTGAGTGATACCCCCGTATATCAGCTCATTCAGCTTGATACAATTCTTCACCGTGATGACACCACACTTCTTCCGCATTTCACCAAAGTTGATGAGCCCGTACAGCTCTTGTGTCAGTTTTTGTACTCCTGGAAATAGTGAGAGGGAATAATTTAGAGGCTGATTTCATAGTTTAGTTTAAAAATCAGACTTCTAGAAACTATTAGTAGCTGATAGAGTGATAGATCAGATTTTTTTTATATATATATATAATTTGGTCTGAGAGCTAAGAGATTAAATCTATAAATTCACTAGTATTTAATTCTAGTGAAATTGGGCCTTCTAGTGAAGTAAAGAACAATATTTAGACATCAAAATATACATGGTTTTAGAGACAGAACCTATCGACACATCACATTCTTGACCATGAAATCAACCATACCTTCAGGGAAGTTCAAGTGTTTGGCAATCTTATGCCACGTCCTATAGTAAAAGCATCTGACTTGAGCTCTGGTTTTAGAGCAGTGCTCTGCCCCCACAACACCTTTCTTCTTCACTTTAGCCATCATGTACTTTGCAATGGCATCAAAATCTTTGCCATACTCATTGAGTGCCTCGAAGAATGTGTTCTTGTCATCTGTGGACCAGAGCTCATGGGCTCGTCTTTTGAGAGGTTTCTCTGGCTCAGGAGGTTTTTTCTCTTCAGTGTTATCTGGAAGGGGGGAAAAACATGAGTAAAAAAATAGGTACTAATAATAAAAGAAAACATTAGGGGAGAGGAAAGCTCAAACAGGGGAAAGGAAAGTAGACATATTGGCTGACCATCAATATGTGTGGTAACCTGTTGCATTAGAATGCAAAAAAAGTTGGATAGAGTGGGTCAGCAACAGGTCAGTACATGAAGAAACCAGCAGCTAAGCACCTAAATGATAATTAAAGGTTGTCCCAAATGTCCCAATAAGAACGCAAGATTTGATGGTTCTCCCATGCAAAGTTGGATAGAGTGGGTCAGCAACAGGTCAGTAAATCTTAATGAAGAAACCAGCAGCTAAGCACCTACATGATAATTAAAGGTTGTCCCAAATGTCCCAATAAGAACGCAAGATTTGATTGTTTAATAAAGCATGGTTCTCCATGGAAAAAAATGGACTTCTTAGATGATTTGAGAAGTAAACATTCTGAAATTTTGTAGGTCTTCCTAATCATTATACTTTTATCCCCGATTTCGTGTCGGAACGAACCCGTATAGCCCGAACAAGCAACTTAGTCCCGAGCTCATATGTGAAAATTGATACCTATTATTCAGAGAAAAGACGCTCCAACGGGTAGGTTGGAAAGAGATAATCCACCTAAACTCTACATTTTCATACAGCTTTTTTTCCCAGCTTTCTAACCATTATACTTTCATCCCCGATTTCGTGTCGGAACGAACCCGTATAGCCCGAACCGATAGCACTCCCAACTTTGATGGTACATTCGTTCTCTTTTGACAAAATTTTTGATGACAAATTTTAAACAATCAGGCTGTATCTCGTTGATGCAGCGTTCAATTTCACCTTTCAATGCTTCAGTGGGTGTGGGTTTGTTGGTGTAAACATGTGACTTTATATAGGTACCCCCACAGAAAAAAATCTGGGGGAAGGGGGGGGGGGTAAAATTACATTATCATTATTGAGGCCATTTCTCATCACCAAAACGGAAAATGACACAATTTCGACTAGGAAAATGCTTGCACAAAAGTGATAATTTGTTGATTTTATTATGCGTTGTTGAACCATTTTAGACTCCATGATGACTAATTTTGATATGTTTACAATCAATCTGTCAAAGATTGGGCAAGATAAAACAAGTAAAATTACATTAAATCGAGGCCATTTCTCGTCACCACAAAACAAAAAATGACACGATTTCGACCAGGAGAATGCACGCGCAAAAGTGATAATTTGTCGATTTTATTATGCTAACGCGTTGTTGAACCGTTTTAGACTCCATGACGACTAATTTTGATATGTTTACAATCAATATGTCGAAGATTGGGCAAGATAAAATAACGCATAAAAAAGTTATGACCCTTTCAAATCTTGCATTCTTATTGGGACACCCTTTATTTCATTCATAGGAAGTGGAAAATCTCTCTGATACCTAACTTTTAAATCGCCTAATAATACCTACAAAAATTAATATAAGAATGAATAAAGACACAATGCTTGGAATAATGAGATAACTGTGACGTCACAAGTAACACTGGCCTAGACTGTCCCATATCAGATGTCACAAGTAACACTGGCCTAGACTGTCCCGTATCAGATGTCACAAGTAACACTGGCCTAGACTGTCCCATATCAGATGTCACAAGTAACACTGGCCTAGACTGTCCCA
>NW_007377915.1:201347-203202 GCF_000475195.1 Diaphorina citri | reverse complement strand
TTCATGAGAGCCACTTGCTCCCTGTAGAAACGGATCTCAGACTCTGCACCTAGAACCACACGGTAATGACATGACAATATAATAATAATAGACCCTCGAGTGGAAGGTAACCACCAGAAGAGGTTAACGCCGGAGGCGTTCTCTACCACCTAACCCTTAGAGCTCCATTATTACGTGGTCAAATTCTCAAATAAATGTCCCTCTGTGGAAAAAAAATAATAATCAAGGCCTTTAATATGACGTACGTATTGTTTTGTACAAAGCTTATGGTACCTGAGATCAGTCAATGTGATTTCTCAATATTTAGCCTTAAGATACCATGTTTTACTTATGACGTACGTATTGTTTTGTACAAAGCTTATGGTACCTGAGATCAATCAATGTGATTTCTCAATACTTAGCCTTAAGATACCATGTTTTACTGACAGTATATTACAATACTTACAGTATATTACGTGTAATATACTGTAAGTAAAACATGGTATCTTAAGGCTAAATATTGAGAAATCACATTGAATGACGTACGTATCACAAGTAGCAGTATATTACAATACTTACAGTATATTACGTGTAATATATTACGTATTACGTGTAATATACTGTAAGTAAAACATGGTATCTTAAGGCTAAATATTGAGAAATCACATTGAATGACGTACGTATCACAAGTAGGGGGTTCTCATTTAAGATTTTAAATTTGCGGCCACAAGGGGAAGCCAGGGCTGCACTGTATTTCTTACCAAGGCAGAATTATGTTCCTCCGAGGCGCGATTGTTTCTAGATTTGCCTAGCAGTCTTCTGTTTCTCTCTAGATGAACTTGTCGTCTGTGTCGCTCGAAATGAAGTTGAAGATTCATGAGAGCCACTTGCTCCCTGTAGAAACGGATCTCAGACTCTGCACCTAGAACCACACGGTAATGACATGACAATTTAATAATAATAGACCCTCGCGTGGAAGGTAACCACCAGAAGAGGTTAACGCCGGAGGCGTTCTCTACCACCTAACCCTTAGAGCTCCATTATTATGTGGTCAAATTCTCAAATAAATAAGGATGAAAGGCCACTTGCTCCCTGTAGAAACGGATCTCAGACTCTGCACCTAGAACCACACGGTAATGACATCACAATATAATAATAATAGACCCTCGAGTGGAAGGTAACCACCAGAAGAGGTTAACGCCGGAGGCGTTCTCTATCACCTAACCCTTAGAGCTCCGTTATTATGTGGTCAAATTCTCAAATAAATGAGGATGAAATTCCAAGGCTCGGCTGAGACCCACGAGTGGGTAGAAGAAAGCCAGTTGTTAAAAAAAAAAAAGATTTTTTTTACACCGGGTTTTACACTTTGCTATATCTTACCTTCGTTTCTCTTGTTCTGCGTTAGTTTCTTGCTCTAGGGTTTCACACCGGGTTTTACACTTGGCTATATCTTACCTTCGTTTCTCTTGTTCTGCTTTAGTTTCTTGCTCTAGGGTTTCACACCGGGTTTTACACTTGGCTCTATCTTACCTTCGTTTCTCTTGTTCTGCGTTAGTTTCTTGCTCTAGGGTTTCACACCGGGTTTTACACTTGGCTATATCACGGAGGAGGGCAGAGTTCTCAGCTTTGAGTTGATTCACATTAGTTTCCAGTTGTTCCACCAGAGTGTGTCTGTCTAATGTCAGATCTCGCATTTCATCTGAAGAACGCTCGATCTCCTTCTGAAGTAAACCCACTTGATCCCTCTGTGGAAAAAAATAATAATAATTAAGGCCTTTAATATGACGTACGTATTGTTTTGTACAAAGCTTATGGTACCTGAGATCAATCAATGTGATTTCTCAATATTTAGCCTTAAGATACCATGTTTTACTTA